>NW_017096848.1:37359-42718 GCF_001412225.1 Nicrophorus vespilloides
TTTGCAAATATTTTCAGAATATACTATTTACATAACATAAACTACAAAAACTTTAATTTTATTTACTCTAATAAAAATCTCAATAACTGTAATATAATTATGATATTTCTATAAATTAATTATGTTTGCCTAAATACATTAAAAAAAAACATATATTTCTTTATATCTTTTTTCTAAATTCTAACCGACTTTTACAGTTTTATCAAGAAAATAATTGATGAAAATTTTAATCAAAACTAACTCTATTACCCGATCTCTAAATCAAACAATAAACTAAGATTTATAGTTTTTAAAATTATTCAATCTTGTCTTACGAATATGTATCAACTTGTTATTAGTTTTCGAAGTAGATAGACCGCTTAATTACACGTATCACTAATTAAGTCGTATATATTAACTATATATCTTAATTAAATGACGCGATTAATTAACGGTGTTTGAACTACGATAATAGTTTAACGAGTTTCGTGTATATTTGGTTGCCTATTTTAGACGCTTAAATTGTTTCATTGTGACCTGTAAACTTATAGTTAAATGTAACGAATTGCTCCAAAAATAAACAACTACTTAGTCATAATAATATTATTGAAATATTGTTAATATGTTATTGTTTCACGTATTTGTATTTTCCAAATATATCTGTAGATTCGTGAGCTATTAACGGACGCTTTAATTGGATGTTGTTGTAGGTAGGGCTATTATTGATAATCTAAATTATCGTTTAATGAGTTTCCTGTACACAGTGCTTGTATTTTTATTTCTTCTTAAAATTGCTTAATTGTGATCTGTAAATTTACTAAGTTTATGTGCGATTTGTGAATTCGTTTATTTAAAAAGTTTCATGTATTTTTTTTTAACTAGTGGAGGAAACCAGTTTCGTGGACATTTTTTCCAAACATATATACTTTTTTTGTTGGTGGAGATCGGAGGGCCGACAATTAACAGGCGCGTTAATTAGATGGTGGTGCAGAGATACGGTGGAAATTTATAGACGAAAACCGGAAAAGATGAAGGCATCCTTTCCATGTGAAATCGGGCAGGCAAGGGGGCTGCCTTTCGTGGTTTAGGATCGGATCATTGGAATAATGAAGGAATGTACGAAATGCACAAGGCAACGCATCTCTGGCGATGATGTTGCAGCAGCAGCAGTGAAGGGGGTTTGCGGAGAAGGGAGCTAATGATTTCGGTGGTGTTGGGGGGATGAAAAGGGAAAAGGGAAGGAGTGTGTGTGCTGCATGCGTGGCATCATCATCACAGCGACTGGCGATGATGATGATGATGATGATCATCTATCGGCTGGCTCCTCCGATCCGTCCCCCACCTTACGCAATGCGTGACCTCCAAAGAACCTCTAGAGTTAGGTCATTGAATTTGGGCCCTTGTCCTTCGCTGCTCTCCGCACGCACGGCTCAGCAGAGTCGCGGCGCGGCGTTGTATGTTGTTGCATTCGGCAGTGCAATGGCCTCCTAACCCTAACTAACGCCAATGCCATCCGCCATTATATTCGGCTTGTTTATACCAGTTTCCTGCTGCAGACGTGATCGTGCGTCTGCATCGAACCCTCCTCTTCCTCCTCCTCCTCCTCCTTCACCTTCTCATCCTATGCTTCTTCTAATACCCACTTCTTCTTTTTCTACCACTTTTATAATAGAAATTCGAACTTCACGCAACCATCTTAAGAATAAGAACCTATTAGCAAATGTCTTCCCAGCACTAACCAGATCTCAAATATAAAATTATCTTAATTGCAATTCTTAATATTTACCAAAATCTATTTAATAGTACAGTAATTAAGGAATTAGGACACATTTGCATCTGTATTTTATAATTTAATATATCTGCATTACATCCAATTAAAATATATTATTAAATACATTTCGTTGTTCACTTTACTTAAGAAACTAATTTTGCTCCAATTTGATTTCAATTAAAATTGAATTTTTATTTTCAAAAATTTTACGAAGCGAATGTACGTAAAATGCACAGACTATTCACAATTTAGGTATGAAATAAAAATAAATCAATAAATTTTCGATAAATACCAAATATTTATTAATTATCATAGAAAAAAATGTTAAAATTTGAATGAAATTTTGCAATTTAAGATTTGAAACGAGTTGAACTTACGACGTACGAAAGTAATTTAAACGTAAGCTATCTTAACCTAACCTAATTGAAGAGTTACTCCTGATCTAAATTAAAATTTAAAAAAAATTACCTTAAAACCATGAGTGATATAAGTCGATTTAAAATTATGTAAAATTATGATCATTTCTTCTGTATTTAGTTGTGAAACGCAATGCAAAATTTAATGAAAACGCTCGTATTTCGAGGAGCGTCACGATCCGTGAGTTACATATTAAAATGGGATTGCTGTTCAAATCCGTCTAGACGGAATAATTAATCTAATTTGTATAATTAATGAGAAGCGAAGAAGTGGAAATGTAAAGAGTAGTTAGTAGGAGGAAGAAGTAGGTGATACGAGAATCGTTTCGTTTTTCTTTGGGTTGGCATCCTTTGATTTTTATTAACGCAGATAACGAGGACCTGTCTCGAGGTCCGAAAAGAAAGAAAAAAAAAACAAAGAGATAAAATAATGCATCCATTAAGAGGAAGAGAGAAAAGCGAAGTACTAAATGGACGATCTCCTTCGTTTTGATGGTGTGTTGATGTTGTGTATTCCTTTTAACGAACTAATAATTTGGGCGCCGGGAGAAAGGGCGCAAAAAAAAACAAAACAATATATATATATATAAAATGCGAACCCTTCTCCATCTCGTCCAACCCCATTAACCGCAATGTGTTATATATATATATATACAGCGAGAAATGCCCTCAGGTACCGTTACGCAATTTTCCAGACATCGGGGGAGATCCGTTCCCATGCCCCTTTTATTTTACAGTTACGAAATTAGGAGGCGCAGGCGAAAATAAGGGTTGCGATAAGATGTTTGTTGTTTCTTTCTTTTCTTTTCTTTCTTTTTTTTTTAATTTCTTCTTTGAAATTGGTCGATTTCGCCGTACAAAAACTAAACGTTGATTGAACTTCATTACGGTTTGGTTTAATGTTGACGTGACCTTCAATGTGAAGAGGCAAATTGGTTGATGCAGCAGCAGCAGCGACTGATCTTTTTCCCCTCTGCTGCTGCTGTTGCTACTTCTTCTAGTTTGTTCGATAAACAAGACCGAGAGTTGATAAATAAACGCGTCCTCCCGGATGCGGCAAGGTTATGTAACGCGCTCCGCGCAGACGACTTGCCAAGTGAACGAGAAGAGGAGAGATAGAGAAGCGTTTATTCTTCTTTTGCTCGTTGGCGATGATGATGATGACGATGACCCTGAAACGTACCTTCTTCGGTCCTTCTTCACCAAAACGCACCGTCCACATAATAAAAAGTAATATAAAAACCGGCCTCCGAAGAGCAGATACGAATTACGACGTAACGCTTTCGAGGAATTGCCAAAGGGGGAGAAGATGCATTTTTCTGGTGACAATAAAAAACGAATATCGCCGTCGGTCCCACGCAATAAACTTCTGGTTGCGTGCCCTTTTTTCGATCCATCCATCCATCCATCTATACACATGCGGGGTCTTCGGATTTCATGCCTTTTCCTCCCATCATCCCGCCGTATCAAGGTCAGGGGTGGCTGGTTCAGAGAACGAAACAATTGAATAATATGAGAGAGAGAGAGAACAAGAATGATGTGTTGCGTATTGCGCGTGGAGTGATGGATATGGGCGCATTATGCGTCTTAATTGTTGCGCCCGTATGGAGCGGCCTCCGCATTAATTGGCGGCGGTCATTAAGTAAATTGGTTGATGGGGGGAGGACGATTTGCATCCTCCGGGTCGCTCCACCGAAAGAGAGTAAACCGGAAGAGCGCTGTTATGCAAAGAAGAATGAATATTATGATTATTCTGTTTTTTTTTGTTTGGTTCGTTGATGTGGGAATTACCAGAAGAAGTCCACCGAGAGTTCGGGTTTGACCATGGTCGAACGGATTCTGTTGCCCTATCCACGTCGAAATGTTCACGGTTCACGGTCCACGAACGGACGAAATCCACAGAAACCGCTCCCAAAAAATGACTAGAAAATGACTCTTTTTAACTTCAATTGGATTTCCTTCTTCTTTTGTCAAACATTCACTTAATTGCAGTACTCTTATTCCAAATAATTTAAAATTTCAACTATATAATATCCAATCATTGATATATAAAGAGAAAAGTTGAGAATATTTCAATATATCTTGTGTATGAAACACGACTAATCAAAGTTGATTTGAACGTTCATTGGACCACGTAAAAATAGGAGTTTCGAATACTAAATGAAAGAGACATAAAAAATTATTTGCAGCTGCGAATCGTATCGCCGAACGCTCGACGAGGGATCGACAAAAAGCGGCTTTTTTTTGCGTTCTCAACGAATTTTATTGGTTCTATCGTTCGGGTCAACCCACAAACAAATGTTTTTTTTTATTTAAATCTAAACCAATCAAAAAAAATATGCCGGTTCGTTTCAAATCTATTGAATCTTATTTATTTTAAGATTTCATTTACTTAATCTTTCCATTATTACATTTTCGTTAATAGAAAATCAACTGAAATATTTTACGTAATTTTGATTTGTAAATCTATGGGTGCAAATGGATTGGATTGGTCCTGGAGGGTGAAAAGCACCCCGGAAGCTTTGACGCACAAAATCCGGAACGTCGGTGGTGGTGGTGCAACAGGTGCCGAACAAAGAAAGACCCCCCCAGGCCCAACAAAGAACCACACAAACACACCTCACTGACACACTTACCGATTGATTCCATCCTCTCTACGCATCTTTGCATTCGTCGCTCAATAAACTCTTTAAAAATTTGTTAAAAAAGAATTGATAAAATCACTGTTTGATAACTTTTGCTCACAAATCATATCTTATAATTTGATACAAATCTTTGATTATTCATTTTGTTAAATCATTTTTCACTTCTTTTTCTTGATTTTTATTTTCTCATTAATGTATATAATTTTAGGCAGAAAATGAAATTGTAAAATATTAATAAAAATAAATATTTACATTTCTGTACAAATTAAACAAAGAAAAAAACTTAAAATTTGTACAAAATTCTCGTTTTTGACCCCGGTCGGGGAACCGGAGTAAATTACCCAAAATGGGGTAAAAATTATTTTTTTTTTGGGTAATAGTGAAATTTTTCTAATTTCATCTTACCAAACTCAGAGAGCGGTTCTCTGAATACTTTTCACATCTTGATGTACAAACTGTGAATTGAATTGTAGATCCTTTTAAATGTGAAATTACTAACATACTAGAAGAACCTCCAGGTTTGGCAGAGGCAATTCTTGAACTTCCAT
>NW_017096848.1:42726-45781 GCF_001412225.1 Nicrophorus vespilloides
GCAAATCTGTCGTCTTTTTGGTTGTCAAAGGCTGCAAAGGCTTTCAAAATTGCACATGAGGAGGCGGTAAAAAAATTGCTGTCATTTGCAACCTTTGTGAACAAGGCTTTTCCACTCTAATGAACATAAAAAACGAAAAACAGAAATCGATTAAACACCGAAGACTGCATTCAAATTGCTCTTACATCAAAAAGTCCCAATTTTAAAGTAATTATATCAAACATGAAGCAACATCGTTTTTCCAAAACCTGAAGGGGGAAAGTTTTCAATTAATTTTTGTTTGTTCCACTTTAAGAGTTTTATTTTGTTTGTCTATTACTATTTGTTACTATTTTCATGTAACTTTTTTTTTATAAATATGTAAATGTAAATTAATTCAATAAATAATGTTTATTTAAAATTTACATTGATTGTTTTCTTTTCAGAAAGTTCCCCGACCGCGGCTTTAAAGCGTGTATACTCTTGAATTTATCAGAAATGGTTAAAAAATACTTAAGAATAACACTTAATTATTTCAATATTTTCAACATTTATGTACACATTTAAATTAATTATTGAGTTTTATTTAAAGAAAGACACATATGTGAAAAATTGGATTTTGAAAACCATACGATTTTACTATAAGAATACAAGTATATTCATGATTGATTTGTGATATTGATGTTGTAAATAAATGAAATCACTGAACTTTGTATTAACAAATAACATGTGTTTATTAAATGAAAAGCGGTGGAATTTAGTTTTTTTTTGTTGTTGTTATATTTAATAGATTCGCAATAAATATGTGAATTTGGATAGAAAAACGAAGATTGTGAGGGTGGAGGGCTAAGAAAATCCGTCCATAAATAATCATTTGCGTCAGGTTGGAGCTCGTTGTGCCGCATGATTAATGCGTTTCCCTTAATTCACCGTCTCACGAGTTCCCACCGGGATCCACAAACACACACACACACACATAGAAAGATCTGCCACTTTGTGCAATGCGTGTGTTGGTGTTTACAGAAAGAGATGAAAAAGCAAAAAAAAAAAAAAAAGAGAAGAGAAAAGTCAGCGGTCGCAACAATGGGGCAACAGCAACGTTTACGAAATTATGCGGATCGTCCGCATTTTACCGTTACGGCTTGCTGAACCTTTTTTTTTCTTCTTCATCATCTCTTTCACCTTTTCAGCTTCTTCGTCCATTTTATTCGCGTCTTTTATATTAATAAATATATATATAAGAAGAAAAAAAAAACCCTCAGTTCATTCCAACACCTGTAGAATACTCCCACATATATTTAATGCGGAGGGGTTGATATAAATTTGTCCGGGGGATTTCACAGGCCCTCCGCAATCCGAACTGCTCCTATACCAGTTTCTTTCTTCTCCTATATTTTTTTTTTTGCCTCTCTCCCAATATATATATATGGATGCACGTTGCATCTCTCTCGAAAGGCGTTCTAATCTTGATGCGAGTTTTGGAGAAGAAGGAAAAAGGGTTATTATACACACACATATCAAGAGGCATGTGCGAGGGGAGCAGCACCAGAGGAAGAAGACCTTGAGATCATGGGAAAAAAGTTGCCGGAGCGGCTTCCAACTCGCACACACACACACGCTCACAAATCTCGTCGTCTCTCTCACTCGCACTCCTTCGAACGCAGCAACAAATCCGTATACCCTTTTATTTTTTCCCTTCCCTCTTCTCCGCCGTTCCCTTCGAGGCACTTGTCTCGATGTGTCTGGCGCGCATTTCCTCCTCCCCCCTCCCCAAAACCCGCGCTCACCCCCTCGACCACGTGTTTCGATCCCCCTTCGCATTCCGCATTCTAGCAGCGACCAAAAGTGGAGAAGACGATGACGAAAAGAAAAAGAGAGAAGAAAAAAAAAACTATATAGACGTGTGTAAGTTCGAGAAGGGAGAAATGGAAAGAACAAGCACAAAAACCGAAAATGAATAGTAAAACCTTTTCCTCGTACTTCGCCGATGTCATCAACTGCTGCACGTATAAGATTCACCCACAAAATTCCAACTGCAATAAAAGTTATAAAACCCTTCTACGACCTTCTTACTTTATGACTCACCAACAACAACAACAAAAAAAGAGTTATTTTCGCAATTGACGTAACGCAATAAAAACTGCGAAAAAAAAAGGGTAACGTTTTCGCAGTACGGACCTAAATAAAAACGTCTTCGGCCTATTCGCTTCGCGCACAAAAGAAATCCGCATTCGGAAGCTTCTCTTCTATTTATTGCATGGCAAACCCTTCGTAATATTTATTTTCATTCTCGTCTAAGATTCTCGCTCTTCGACTTATCTTTAAACTGAACATGTTTATTTTATCTGCTCGGACCTCGTGAACTTTTCGATTCTTTATCTTGCGTTTTTGTGGGGTGAAGGAGGAGGAGGAGGAGAAAAAAAGAGGCTACACCGATATATCAAATCTTATGAATGATGGACTTATATTTGTTATTTATCAGCTCTCCTTTCCTTTTTCTCTCATATTTTTTCTTTTCTTCTTGTTGATGTTGGACCGATTTCGGAGGAGCTTCGCTATAAATTAATTCTAATTCTACTGTCTGAAACGAATATAAAGAAATAAATTCAATGAATTTCTGTGAAATAATTTTGTTAAAAAACAAAATATTAAAGTTGATTTTTTTAATGTTACTTAAGAAATTAATAATTGAAAAGTATTGATTTCTAAATTTCATAAAAATTTATTGAATTTTTAAGAAATCATTTGCTCATAAAATTTATTGCAAGTATTATGTACATCTTCCATCGATAAAAAAAAAGTGTTAAAGGTTAAACTTTTCCCCCACAATTCGTATGCAAATTACGAATTGAATGAAGAAAAAAAAAACCAAACAAACGTTAGAAGAATTGCGTGGGCATTCGAACTACGATCGTCGTCGTCTCCTTGCACAACAAAAACAATTGCTAAATCTTACTTCGCTTGTTTATTTATTTTTGTGTATTCTTATCACTCAGCTGTTTGTCATTTATTTGTTATAAGACAATGTTTCGATTGTTCGTGTCACAGCTGTCAAATATCTTGTCAAAAAAAAAAA
>NW_017096848.1:45790-46014 GCF_001412225.1 Nicrophorus vespilloides
AAAAAAAAAAACCGTATGTCATTCTTTACGGCAGAAGCTTAATCATGGCGCTAATGTTTCGTTTTGTGCGTTTCGTATGGCTGGTAAAGTCGTGCATATTGTGATCATGTGTGTAATACAAACAACATGTACAGAAAAAGCTTGCGCGTAAACACATTCGTACATTGAAAAAAAAAAATAAATAATGATGGAAGCAAGCGGTGGAATGGCTTTGCGTTAGAAAG
>NW_017096848.1:46021-48182 GCF_001412225.1 Nicrophorus vespilloides
GTGTGTGTGTGTGTGAAAGGGAGAGAAAGCACGCATGCAGGGCGGCATTATATAGTTGTATATTACGTGACCCAATAGTCGCAAATAATAATAACGTGTGCGGTTTCGCAACACGAAAAAGGTCAAACACGTGGTTGCATAGCGACACTTTACACACACACACACACATACGACATACTAACAACATCATCGCATCAAGCATGCTATTTTTATGTACGGAAAATATACAGTAAACATAAAAATATGGAAATAAAATTTATAGACAATAAAGTTTTTGTAACGAAATACAAGAGGTAAACATCAATTGTACTCAACTGCAAATTATCAATAAATTAAGATAGAAAAAGAAATGTATTTTGTTTAATTGAAATAAGAAAAAGAACTTCACTAATCGATTAATACATTAATTTTTTGTATGAAACTTTTACCAATTATCGTGCAAACGTAACACGATGTGAAAATAAATCGATTTCATAAAATAGCATTTGTTTTTTTTTGTTCTTAAATTTACCCTTTAATTTCATTTTTCTTTTGTCTAGTTTCACCATTTGTCATCGTGGTTATTTGCAGACACACACATACACAAAATGTCCCCTGAATTGAAACGCGATCATTGTAATTATCGCGCGTTCCGTTTGATCGGAATACAAAGCAGAAAGAAAGAAAAAAAAATGAAGGAAAAAAAAAATAGGCAATGAAATATTTACGTGCAATTAGAGGAGGCGGTGTAAAGGCTACCCTCCAGATAGAAGAACGTCTATGCACATCCGGAGGACGACATGACTGGAATACTTATGTTAACAAAATTTGTCCCTTCGTTATTTTTCTTCTCCATCCAACAAAAAAAAACGAAGGAATTTAGTGAATTAGTATTAATTGAAATTAAGTAAACTTTGATTTCAACAATTAAATACAATAGACAACAAAAATAATTGAATTTTCATTAGAAAAATGTCTATTCTGAAATTACTTTAAATAATTTTTAAAAGAAACGCCCTAAATTTCGTTACGATTTGTCGATTGGTTTAGATTTTAATAAAAACGATAGAACCAATAGAATTGTTAATAACGCAAAAAAAACCTCGTGTTGTCGATCCCTCTTTTTATGCGCTTGGCGATATGATTCGCAGCTGCAACTGCAATTTTTTATTCACTCACTTATCTTCTGTTCGAAACTCATTTTTTTTGCCCAATGAGATTTGTTGAAACGTGCAAATCTGCTGTGATTCGTCGAGTCTCAACCCACTTTGTTTTTAACAAAAAAAAAATACGATTTTCGATTAATTTATTCAAAATTAATTTAATAAAAGTGATTATTAACAATTATTAATATTGAATTTTCATAAATGCAAAAATCACGAAGATAAATTTTGTAGATAAACCAGTTTTCTTTAATTAGTTTTATAATATGTAAAAATTGGTATGTTTTCTAATAAGAAATATAAATTTTATCAATTACATTTTAATAATTTGTTAATTTATTTCATGTAAATCAATGAAAAACTCTTAACATTTTCAAGCTATAAAACTTGAGATCATCATGTACTAAATTACTACAATTTTGTAGATAAACTAGTTTTCTTTAATTAGTTTTATAATATGTAAAAATTGGTATATTTTCTAATAAGAAATATACATTTTATCAATTACACTTTAATAATTGTTAATTTATTTCATGTAAATCAATGCAAGACTCTTTACATTTTCAAGTTATAAAACTTGAAATCATCTTGTATTGAATTACTACAATTTTGCAGATAAACTAGTTTTCTTTAATTAGTTTTATAATATACAAAAATTGGTATGTTTTCTAGTAAGAAATATAAATTTTATCAATTACACTTTAATAATTTGTTAATTAATTTCATGTAAATCAATACAAAACTCTTTACATTTTCAAGTTATAAAACTTGAGATCATCATGTACTGAATTACTACAATTTTGTAGATAAACTAGTATTCTTTAATTAGTTTTATAATATACACAAATTGGTATGTTTTCTAATAAGAAATATGAATTTTATCAATTACACTTTAATAATTTGTTAATTTATTTCATGTAAATCAATACAAAACTCTTTACATTTTCAAGTTATAAAACTTGAGATCATCATGTATTGAATTACTACAATTTTGTAGATAAACTAGTTTTCTTTAATTA
>NW_017096848.1:48210-53393 GCF_001412225.1 Nicrophorus vespilloides
ATAAGAAATATAAATTTTATCAATTACACTTTCATAATTTGTTAATATATTTCATGTAAATCAATGCAAAACTCTTAACATTTTCAAGCTAAAAAACTTGAGATCATCTTGTACTGAATTACTACAATTTTGTAGATAAACCAGTTTTCTTTAATTAGTTTTATAATATGTAAAAATTGATATGTTTTCTAATAAGAAATATAAATTTTATCAATTACACTTTCATAATTTGTTTATATATTTCATGTAAATCAATGCAAAACTCTTAACATTTTCAAGCTAAAAAACTAGAGATCATCATGTACTGAATTAGTACAATTTTGTAGATAAACTAGTGTTCTTTAATTAGTTTTATAATATGTAAAAATTGGTATATTTTCTAATAAGAAATATAAATTTATCAATTACACTTTAATAAATTGTTAATTTATTTCATGTAAATCAATTCGAAACTTTTTACATTTTCAAGCTATAAAATTTGAGATCATCATGTACTTACTACAATTTTGCAGATAAACTAGTTTTCTTTAATTAGTTTTATAATATGTAAAAATTGATATGTTTTCTAATAAGAAATATACATTTTATCAATTACACTTTAATAATTTGTTAATTTATTTCATGTAAATCAATGCAAAACTCTTTACATTTTCAAGCTATAAAAATTGAGATCATCATGTACTAAATTATAATATAATATGTAAAAATTGGTATGATTTCTAATAAGAAATTTAATAATTTAATAATTGTTAATTTATCTAATGTAAATCATTGCCAAAACTCTTAACATTTTCAAGCTATAAAACTTGAGATCATCTTGTACTGAATTACTATAATTGTGTTAACTTAAAATTGCGAGGCAATAGAAATCTAAAGAGGGAATAATCTAGAAACGTATAGTTTTCTCCACGCGCCATGTTGTCTAAATCCTGCATGGAATAGATAAAACTTCGTGTACCAAATTTGAGCCACTTCGCATACTCGAAAACTACGCACGCACAAAATCACGTACGTACGCAGACTTTGTGCGTGAGCTTCTACATATATATATTTTGGTTACGAAGTGCCACGGGTTCATTGCTCCCATTGTGTCGGGCTATTTTTGAGCAGCGAAATAGAGAGAGGATAGAGTTGTTGCCTTTTTTTCTATTTCCATACTACATCTATTATTCACATCTCTCTCACTCAAACTCTTCCTCTCGCTCATTCCGCTGCGCGCTTTTGGACATGTTTCTCGTTTGCAATAGGATTTTGTGCGTGTGCGTATCCAAAAGTCGACGTCGTTGCGACACGACCGAACGTAAAAAAAAATATATATACACCCAAAAAAAAATATCGTAGTTCCAGTTTTCGTTTGTCCCTCTCTCTCTCTCTCTCTTTCGCTATTACTTCACAATATTATTTATCTCTCGTATGAAATCGTGAATCCGTTGGTGTTGTTGGCTTTAATAGAAGTGCACGTTCACATTTCATGCCATTTTTCGTTCTTTAATTAACCCAATTTTTTGCGGTCCTGCTCGCTAGACCGTGACCCAAACGAGAATTCCACACTAATTTAAATTTAATTTGTTAGCCGAACGTTTATAGAATAGAATGTGGATACAGTTGCAAATATAAATACTTTCAATTCATCTAGACAACAGCAAAAAAAAAACTGTTATTTTACTTACAAAAAATTCTTCCGAATTCAATGATTCAACTTGAAAATGCAACAATAATCTAAAATTGAAAATTTCGAAACTGAATAATTTCATATTTGTTATTGTTTTCTTTATTTCTTTAATTGGATTGCAAGAAACGAAGAAATCCTTTCGAATTTATTGTCAAAAAGTTTGTAAGATAAGAATTTGAGCAAAATAATTCTATAGTTTTTATTCTCTTAAATTCATTTTGTTGTTATGTTACGTAAAAAATTCTTCTATTGTTTTATTAAAATTTTCATCGATATTTGTTATTTTCTTTTAATGCGAAACGCAAGTCAAGATTTGATGAGAAATTTAATTTATTACATATTTTTCTGTAAAAAAAAAACATCAATAATTGGCATATATTTTTAAATTTTTCTCCTAAATTATTTGTTTTTTTTTCTACTTTTTTCATTGGATTGTAAGAAACTCATGAATCATTTAAAATCTAGTCTCTTTTACATATTTTTGACAATTTTTTAATTCAAATTTACTTCAATATTTGTTTATTTTTTCTAAAAAAGTGATTAATTTTGTAAATTTATCGTAATTCATTTAGAAATCATAAATTTATAATGTTTTGTTGAATGAATTTCAAATTTGTAATTAATTAGATTTTTTTTCATTTCATTGAAGTTTTTCCAATGTTTTCTCAAAATCTTGACAAAAACTAAAATTCTTATTGGATATTTGTTATTTTCTTTTAATGCGAAACGAAAGTCAAGATTTGATGAGAAATTCAATTTATTACATATTTTTCTGTAAAAAAAAGCCATCAATAATTGGCATATATTTTTCAAATTTTTCTCCTAAATTATTTGTTTTTTTTTTCTACTTTTTTCCATTGGATTGTAAGAAACTCATGAATCATTTAAAATCTTGTCTCTTTTACATATTTTTGACAATTTTGTTATTCAAATTTACTTCAATATTTGTTTATTTTTTCTAAAAAAGTGTTTAATTTTGTAAATTTATCGCAATTTATTTAACAATCATAAATTTATAACGTTTTGTTGAATGAAATTCAAATTTGTAATTAATTAGATTTTTTTTTCATTTCATTGAAGTTTCCAATGTTTTCTCAAAATCTTGACAAAAACTAAAATTCTTATTGGATATTTGTTATTTTCTTTTAATGCGAAACGAAAGTCAAGATTTGATGAGAAATTTAATATATTACATAGTTTTCTGTAAAAAAACATCAATAATTGGCATATATTTTTCAAATTTTTCACCTAAATTATTTGTTTTTTTCTTTTTACTTTTTTTCATTGGATTGTAAGAAACTCATGAATCATTTAAAATTTAGTCTCTTTTACATATTTTTGACAATTTTTTTATTCAAATTTATTGTGTTTAATTTTGTAAATTTATCGTAATTCATTTAAAAATCATAAATTTATAATGCTTTGTTGAATGAATTTCAAATTTGTAATTAATTATATTTTTAATGTTTTCTCAAAATCTTGACAAAAACTAAAATTCTTATTGGATATTTGTGGAATTTATGAATTTTATAATAAGAAAACTATGATCAACTTGTATCAATTAGTTGCGTTCCAAACAGAAGTAAATTAACAAATAAACTTTATATGAAAATTATAAAATGATGTGTTTATACGATTTCCTATTAATCAATTACGTTTTTCAGGAGAATTGAAAAGGTGGGAGAGGATTTCCTGTGATAAATATCGAGGAAGTGAATAAATCATTGATCGGCTGCGGTTGTGGGAGTACGAAGAACTTTGTTCCCACAATCATCATTAGGATTCTTCAACCCTTTCGCATCTGTTCACCAAAGACATACACACACACATCCGCATTTCGGAGCCCCTCAGAAACAATACGAAAGGTGTACCAACTCCGACAATTCACATCTTGAATATAAGAAGAAAGAAAAGAGAGAAAAAGAAAACACGCATCTCAATAATTGCGTCTTTTGGGTTACGTCTTTTTTTTTTTTAAGGGTTTTAGGACGAGGGTGAAAGTGAATCGAAGGATTGCGGAAAAGTACCGTTTCTGTGCAGAAAATTCAGGTAGATTTTTTTAGTTGTTGTCTCGAAGAAGCGAATTAGAAAAGTCTGGGAAGCGAAAAAAAAAAGTAAATAAAAGAAGGATAGAGAAGAAGTGAAGAACGGTTAATGCGTGGGCGTGTAGCAGTAGCAATCGTGCTGCTATTTTTACGGCACGTTATTTCGAGGTCGGAGGAACGAACGTACGGACGAAGGAACGGCAAAAAAAAAAAATAGTAATAGTAAAATAAAACTAAAAACGAATGTACTGTTTTTGTGTCTTATTTTCGTTTCGGGGCATATAAATATTTGATTGGCAATGCGCGTCGGCTCGCAAGCAAATAATGGCCATTCCCGTATGACCGACCCCCTCAAAGTACAACAAAACACACCGCACGATGATGATGATGATGGTATTATCGATCGATTTCGGACGGACGAAATTCAGTGTGTCTTTCGGGTCTTTCGATGTCCGATCGATCCGAGCTAATTGCTTGCTACCGCTTCCATCGCTAATGGTCATTCCCAGTAATAACTATTTTGCCAACTACATACAAACACATGTGGATGTATATGTACGTGTTCATATCTAGCACGCGCTGCTCGTCAATTTCAATCATTTTCCATCCATCCTTCCTTCCTTCCGAACCCTTCACCCCTTTTGCCGATCGATCAAAAGGCCAATTCGCTGCCAACCTTCGCATTCGTTTTCACCCTCTCCCTCCTCCTCCACCACCACCCTCCGATTATTTCGTTTTGTTTTGTTTTTGTTGCTCATTGTTTTATGCCATTGTTTGCATCACCTCCGTTGCTCGGCGACGATGTGTTTTCACAAACGTCAAAAGCTCGCGCGTCATTCTGAGGGCCGATCAAATGCCAAAACACGAGCAGTTTCGTTAATTTGGAAATGGTAGAACCTAATTTCCACCATCAAAACCCAATTTGATGATGATCAATATTCGAACATACTTTTTATATTTATTGAAGAAAAAAAAACTATATTTGTTAAGTAATTTTCAACTTTTTAAAATGACGATGCAATTTTCTTGCCTAAAGAAACAAAAATATCTCACAATAAGTTCAAACATATCATTAAATTAAACCAGATTCATAACATTTTGATAATTGACTTATGTTATTTTAGATGCAATTAAATAAGGTTAGATTAAGTTAGGTTAGGTTATTCTTAATTAACATGACCATGCCCAGACAGAAAGAGTACCTTTATAATAAACTACATAATATAATTTTCAACTTTTTAAAATGATGATGCAATTTTCTTGCCTAAAGAAACAAAAATATCTCACAATAAGTACAAACATATCATTAAATTAAACCAGATTAATAGCATTTTGATAAGTGACTTATGTTATTTTAGATGCAATTAAATAAGGTTAGATTAAGTTAGGAAAATTATATTATGTAGTTTATTATAAAGGTACTCTTTCTGACTGGGCATGGTAATGTTAATTAAGAATAACCTAAC
>NW_017096849.1:0-10838 GCF_001412225.1 Nicrophorus vespilloides
TAAAGATTTAAAAATTTCATACAATTTATTAATTTGATTAAATTTGAGTCAATAAATATATGATTATATATTGAATCATAATAAATTTTACTCTATTTTTTTGGATAATCATGGAAATAATTGTTTTCTTCTATTTTCAAAGTAAAAATATTACTTCGTATGGTTATACAACATATAGCAAAATAAATAAATTTTAGTACAAATTTGTTATACCAAACAAACAAATTGTTACATCTAAATATCAAAATAATGATAAACCATAAAAATGATTTATGTTTTGAAATTTAAGGAGAATAATAAGTTTACATCATAAAATCTAAATTGTACCAAAGAATACGTTAATTTTATAGAAAACTTTATAAAAATGAATAATAATACATAGAAAAAAACGGATATATAAATATTTATTATATAAATTGCAGTTAAAAAAATCCATTTAAATAATAAATTTAAAAAGTTTATGGATTTTCTTTATGTCTATGGCATTCTACCAAAAAACATTATTTTAAATTGTGGTAATAAGCTTTTGATAAGTTGTTAAAAAATTGTTGATTTTTTTTTATATAATACAAATAGAAATTATTATATTTAAACCAAGATCACAATTAATAAAAAAAAACACAATATTATATAATAGAAATAATTTTATAAGCATGAATTCAATCAAATGTGAAATATATAACAAAAAAAGGTTTTCTCATTAGAATTTAGTTTATATTAATGATCATTCTTTCTAATTATTTTTCTTAATCAGTTCCCGGACTGTTTGCAACCGGACTAATCAAGAAACTGAATATATCCAAAAAATATCTATAGTGAATCCGAACTGATCGAATATAAATAGAAATACAGTGGAACCTCGCATAACGAGCATTTTGTTTAAGGATCAAAATGAATTGCAAGAAAAATGACTCGCTTATCGAGTGACGTTTCGCATAACGAGTGACGATAGGAAGAGAAGTCCCGGATTGAGCGCCTGCTACATCATTTTTAAAACTAATGTACACATATTATGTGTATTTTTGAATATGTTTCACTAAACGAGTAAAAATCGGGAAATTTTGGAATGGATTAAACTCGTTAAGCAAAGTTCCACTATATTGAACCAATCATCGTTCCAATCAATAATAAATGAATTATCCACGACGATTCTTATAATTCTCAAGGTTCAATACCGACGGGGAAGCAATTTATTATGTATTCCATATTTACGAGTATTCAATGCAGCTTTATTAAACAGCATTAATTTAATCGAGCCGTAACATGTTGCTGCGTGTTTTCAATATTAACTACAAATTGAGCCGGTTCTTTACGTAATATTTATGCATCTGATATTAAAAAAACGCACGCATTGTACGATAAATCTAAATATAAAACACAAAGACATTCATCAAATACCCTCCACTTTATACACTTGTATTTATATATTTTTTTTAAACATACATTTTATGGGTCGTTAGCTCATAAATAAATTGAAAAATAAATAAATTATGGATATAAATTAATCGTAATAATTTTTCCATTTGGATAAAATATTGTTTTACACATGATGCATTTGCTTCAGGCGTATTTAATAATAATTCAACATTTTCATTCCATTATTTTGTGGATTATTTAAAAATTATATAAATGGTAAAATATGAATTTAATGAAATTTTTGTAAGATGAAATTTGGAATGTGGGAGTTCTTTGTTTGTTTTGAAGCGTATAAATAATAGGATTTTAAAAACTCTTTTTGCTTATATTTTGTGTTTAATTTAATTTTGGACGTGAATACCGAACAAAAACGTAATTAAAAAAGACGTGTTATGTATATATATATTTTTTTTTTAGTTTAATATTTACATGTTCTTAAATTTTGTATAATCAACGCTCATTTTGTTAAATCTAATTTAATTATTAATTTAAAGAAAACAACACACAATTAATTTTATTTATATTTAACAAAAATTTACTTAGGTTTTATACAAATATTTGTAAATTATATATAAATCTCGATTAAAACAATATATTTTTATTCCATTAAAATAAATGAAATTTTGATTGAGAACTATTAAATATGAAAAATTAGTTGTCTTCTTGATAATAATGTTTCTATATTTAACCTATAAGTACTGTGTGTAGGTCAGAGTGACCCATCATGGTATATATTGTTGTGTCCAACCAATTTATTAATAATTATCGATATATATGTTAATAAGTACTATATGTACTATGTATCAATAAGTACAATCTTATGCAAACATCTGCAAATGGCAAAAAAAAACCCTAGGAGAAACTCTTGGGTTTTTCATACTTTCCTAGATTTTACAATCCATTTATGCAACTTTCTTAATAGGGAAGTTTGTTAAACTCTACCACCCACAATTAATCTCCCCAAAGAATTTTAAGATTTTTCACCCTTTAGACCGACAGCGGCGCCTTTGACGTATACCCCACATAGAAAATCATCCCCTACCCCTAGAATATTGTATTCAATGTAAGAAGGACACTTTTGTATTATATAATTCAGTCTTAGATGGAGGGCCCAACGTAGAAGATAGTCTTAGTTGGAGGGTTGAAAAGTGAACATGGACTTTCATGGAGAGTCCAGGGAAGAACCCTTATATCGTAATTATTAAATGAAAAAGAGAATGTAACTTTTGGTTAATAATCCATGAGATCAACTATTGCATAGTTGACTTCTCAATAAAACTCTGATGTGTATAATAAAACTAAATATTGCATTTAATATTCATAAACCCCTCTAAGACTCCACAACGAGTAATCTACGGTGTCCAGAGATATCTTAATCTCGGGACACAACATTATAACTTGTATAGGTAGATACTAGTTTTTTCTAGTGAAATTTTCAGTCGCGGTCAAAGTGACCCGTATGTGGTATCAAAGTGATATTTCAAAATGTATTTCAAAGTGGAATTACTTATTAATTTATAGCAAATATATTTATACAGGTTTCCCCAGACTTACAAACTTGTGGACTTGCAAACTAAGCTCTGTCCAAAAAAAAATTGATAATTTCCGAAGATGTACTAAATGTTTTGTNGGATAAAAAAATTAACTGTCCAAACACAAATTGTTTTGTTTTGTTGTTTTTTTATTAAATAATTGTGATGTCTATATTGAAAAGATGTACTATCTATTTTGTTGCATTTGTTTTTTTTTCTCGTTTTTTTATTAAATAATTTTATTAAATAAATTTTATTTATTTTAAACTATTTTTTCAAATTTATTCAGTCAGTAATACGGAAAAGTAAAAACCATGAGAAAATGTGGTAAGATAAGTATATTTTGAATTTTTTTGAAATTCCCCAGACTTACGAACAAATTCGACTTACGAAAAACCTTTTGGAACGGAACTAGTTTGTAAGTCATAATTATACCTGTATTTGTATCTTGAAATGAATGGATATAAAATAATATTGAATAATTGTTTGCAAGTTATCGAATTACAAATTTAATTTACTATTTTTTTTTGTGTTAAATCATAAATTACATTTTTATATTAATGGCATAGATGTATGAAATATTATACATTGTTTTCGCATTTACTTCAATGACGTATTGTATTTCGAATTAATAGGTTTCATATAGCTCTGATATTGATTAAATATCGTTTTATTTAATATATAAAATATGTTATTTTTTATAAAGAAAAAGTAAATTTAAATGGAAAAATTCAACATTCTTGATGCCAACATTTGAGCAACTTATTACAAATTTAAACCACAATTTGCAATAATGTTTTTTGGTAGAAAAAGTTTATGTACTTTCTTGATGATTATGGATCAAGAAAATACATAAACTTTTGAAACTTGTTATTTAAATGGATTTTTTTTATTGTAGTTCATTATTATACATTTTTCTAACATTTTCTATAAAATTAACGTATTTTTTTGATACAAAACGCACACATTTTTTTTTTAAAACACACATAATTTCTATTTATGTTTACCATTATTTAGATGTAATAATTTGTTTCTTTTTATATAACAAATTTGTACTAGAAGTAATATTTTTACTTTGAAAATAGAAAAAATAATTATTTCCATGATTAACAAAAAAAAAATAGTATGAAATTGATTACAATTCAATAAATAATCATTTATTTATTGACTAACTTTCAAATGAATAAATTCTATGAAATTTTTAACTACATTCATTCGCTTCTCAGAATTATTTACTACATTTATTATGCAGCAGCTTTTCTATTTAATCAATTAAGTTGTTTATTTATTAATATAATTTATTGACGTTTTGTTCAAATTATAATCTGCATTTTTTTTACACATAATTAATTAATTAGAAGTAAATAAGAAAATTAATAATTGTTTAATTTTTATATTTATTTATGAATTTAAATTATTAAAATTTAATTGATAATTAGTTAAATTATAATTAAATTAGTATTTCAATTAATAACGCTTGTACTATACTATGTAGATCCTAACATATATATATTTATAAGTCAACGATTAAAACGTAATGCACGCATAGTGGAGGGGTGCCAAGTTGTAATTCCCACAATTAAACCTCGAGTGTGTGTGTATATGCTGGGTTTCGTTGGCATGAATATCACAGCCCTCTTCGTGTTCATTCACGAGGCAGAAAATTAACCTGAACGTAATTAAACTTGTCAAGATTTCCGAAACGGAAAAAAAAATAACAACATCTAAATTAATGTAATTACTCAATTCAATTCTCTTTTTTTGTACTACTATAGAAAACTTACCCTTTTATTGAGGAGAAGCATGGGATGAGGGCTGCATTCGACGATGACCCAAAGGCAGAATACCGCCACAGCCAATGTCCTGATGTACATTTTTTTGTTTGTTTGTTTTGTGTTGTTTGATGATTTTTGTTGTGTGAGATGAGTGCGTCGTTTTGGATGCAGCTGAGATGCTTCGCTTATTTTGGCAGAGCGCCGCGACGCGTTGTGAACGACGTCGAGCTGGACGGCGCGCTTAAATAGACCCGGCTCCTCCACCCTATGTCACACACATTCACACAATGCGCAACAAACGAAGAACAATAATCACCGTCGGCGTTTCAATATGTGTACGACCTCTTATATTGGATATATCTGAAACACACACACAAATATCACATACTTTTATATAAATACATATGCTGTTTTTATATATGTGAAGTGAACATCGGTATCGTTTTAACCCTACACTTATTCTGTCTCATTCGCTAAAATCAATGTATCAAATATTTTCTCAATATTAATTATTGAAATAATTTAATAATTAAACAATAATTCATTGATTTTTTTTGTCTTTCAATACATAATAAAGTAGTAAGAATATATGCAAAAGAAAATAACAAAATGTATTTACTTATCAATAATAATTAGAGTAACAATTATTTATTTACTTAAATAATTACAATAAAAAAACAATTTAATTTAACCCATTTCTGCCCAATCTCCAATAAAGAAAAAAAAACTTTGATTTTACCTTTAAAAACCCCTAAGCAAAAAAAACATACGAAAATTCGATTTTTTCAAGTCAATCAAGTGCAGAGTGAATGTTTTACTTTTTTGGTTACATTATATAATTCTACATATTAAAAAATAATATAAATAAAAATAACATTTTTTTTTAAATACGACAATTCGGTGTACATTTTTTTTACAAATCCACCTAATTCTAGGGTGAAAACGTTAGGATTATCAATAATTTGTGGAAAATGTCCAGTATTATCAAATTGTATACTCTAAGTGAGTGAAGATTGACTGAGCCGTGTCTTATTTGATCTACATAAATAATGCCGTACAAGATACCTTTTGTAAACTCCAATTCAGTCAGTTTTTTGTCCAGATTATAGCTGTTACAGTGTACACACCACAATTTCTTACCCTTAATAGCAATACAATAAGTGTTCACAGACTGATCACTTCAAATATCAGAAATTGCACTGATACTAAAATAGTTAAACTTCAATACAAAATTCCGCCAAGAACTATTTTATTATCTAAAAAAATTAATGTGTGGTATATGTTCATTATTTAATATCAAGTTTAGTAAGAATGTACACTTATGTAATAATGGCGTGCTGTAGATTGTTTAAATCTAAATGATGTAATTTTACATTGTATATTGTAAGGTGGAGCGAGAGATATTGTAGTGTGTTATTACGTGATGTGGTATGAAGAATTGGGTCTTGAGATTATCCAATTGGAACACCATCTCTTCCCATTTTCTTGTTACAATGTTTGAACACACAACAAGTCAATCATTGATTTTATCAAATTGAAAATAAAAAAGTACTTCTCAGTTATTTTGATAATACCTTTTAGGATTATAACGGAAACTTCGACATTCTATTCTCTCTAATGGTTTGCTGATGCCCTCTTAAGTCAAAGTTTCCATCAAGTGCAGAGTGAATGTTTTACTTTTATGGTTACATTATATAATTCTACATATTAAAAAACAATATATATAAAAATATTTTTTTTAAATACAGAAATATATTTCATTTTATATACATTAATTATTGAATTCATTTAATAATTAAACAAAACTTAATTGATTTTCCTTTCTTTCAATATATAATAATAAGTAGTAACAATATAATAAAAGAAATAACAAAAGGTATTTACTTAAATAATTACAACAAAAAATATTTTAATATAACCCATTTTTGCACAACAAAGAAATAACTAAGCAACTTTTTTTTATAATACAAAAATTAGGTGTACATTTTTTTTTACAAATCCATCTTATTCTAGGGTGACGACGTAAGGAGAATTGATACTTTGTGGAAAATGTCCAGTATTATCAAATTGTATACTCTAAGTGAGTGAAGATTGACTGTGCCGTGTCTTATTTGATCTATATAAATAATGCCGTACAAGGTATCTTGTAAACTCCAATTCAGTTATTTTTTGTCCAGATGATAGTTGTTACAGTTTTAATGCGTTCTTTATAATTAGGTCCAACATATAAGTAAAAAGTATCCACCACAATTTCTTGCCCTTAATAGCAATACAATAAGTATTCTCAGGCTGATCACTTAGATCAATTCTTCCCATTTTCTTGTTACAATTTTTGAACGCACAACCAGTTAATCATTGATTTTATAAAATTGAAAATGAAATTTTCTTCTCAGTTAACCTTCAAGACAGCAGCCAACTAACCAAATTATAGAAGAATATAATGGTAAAAACTTCCATTGGGAAGTTCACCAAAAAGCAAATGTCTACTATCAGTAGATTTAATTAATGTCCGCAGGAATAAGATTGTAAATTAAATATACTATGATTATGTCATATAAAATCAATTCTCTCTAATAGTTGTTGTTGTACTAAAGCCCTTTTACGTCAGAGTTATATTATATAATTCTACATATTAAGAAACAAATATACAAGTACAAGTTTTAGCTACTTCTCAGTAGATTGTCGAAAATTCAATAGATATTGCTGTACCTGCTTGGGTACAGTGGGCAAAAATGGGTTGAATGTTCGTTAAAAATAAAAATTATTTAATTAATATCTTGTCATCGAAATATTTACATTAAAAAATTAAAATTACAATTTTTTTTAGAAAAATAAAACGAATTGTTTGAAAATTAAAAATAATCTTACTCTCTTATTTATTGAAATATTAGGTTTAGAATTTTAAAAATTTTCATCAAAATCATTTTATTGAGATAAATTTAAATAATATTTTCCAAATTTGAGTTTTAATTAATGATTACTCAAAAAATTAAATAATTCACAAGAAATAAACACTAAATAGATGTGAAACAAAAAAAATCCAAATTAATAATATTATTAAAAACAATGACAATAAATAAATGAGAAAAAAAAAATATGAAATTTTAACATAATTCAAATTATCAACAGTATTTGTTTATTTTTTTAATTGTTATGAATTTTTTATTTAAATTATTATTTATGTTTGTAATTTTAACTAATATATTATAATTTTTATATCGATTATGATTTATAGAACCTAGATTTTCACTTTACGATAAAAAATAATCGAAGTTAGGAACTAATAAATTCTATAAATAAAATGTCGGACTTTTAATCATGAAGTCCGTGTGATTTATCGTCAGTTCTAATAGCCTATATAAGTTCCCTTCCCAATGTAGTATTTCGTGAATTGAATGTGATGAATGGTTGACGGAAATAAAGGCTGCGCGAGATGGAACGAAATGAAAGGTGGACGAATGACGTAACGACGTGGTGGATTAATAAATGATTAGGTGTAGGTAGGTAGGTGATATATGGAAACTCATTAAAGGGATTAAGTACGTTAAGGGTCAAGAGTAAAAGGATCCGTATAAATGCAGAAAATCCTTACAAAAAAAAGTGAACAAATTATTAAATTGATACATTTTTTTTATAATTATATCAAAATATACAATTAATTAAATGAATACACGAATGAATCATAAAGAATTTGTAATTAATGTATGTCTAATGAATGTTCAATCAATGTATGTTATTTCTCTCTAATTATATTAAAAATATGTCATAATTAATGTTCAAAACAATAAAATCCATTATTAAGTAATAGTTACGTGATACTTGTCAAGTAATGACTGTCAATGAAAAGTATTGAAAAATAATTGGCAATAATGACAAACTTGTCATGAAGACCATTTACATTCAAGGACGATACTTGGTAAGTACTTTTCAATTTATATAACAAAGGAAACAAACACATCCATTGGACATCAATTGACCTCCAACTTTTATGTCCAGTAAAGTGTTATTTTATCGCTATTCGATATTTGCCTATTGTAATCCAATTCCACGATTGCATTTGTTCCATGTCACTAGATTTGGTGAACATAAACAAAACAAAAACATGCTGCATAGTGACGAACGGTGGCTGGCTATATTAATTGGAGCCCTATGGACCATCCAGGTGGATAATTTGGTTTGCCGTGTATAATTAAATAAGGGCGCGTGCGTGCAAAACAAATTATATCGCGTGTTTCGACTCCCTCAACCCACAGAATATTGAACAACAACCCAAAAAAAAAACAAATAGGAATCGCCCACCTCCAACGCTTTTTGCCGTGGGCGACGGAAAACAAATTCGTTCGATTCCCGACGTGCCTGTGATCACTTTTCACGTTCACGCCAATTAATATTCGCGCAATTTAACACCTCGTGAAACATACCTAACGAAGATTAATTAACTACAATACAGTTCATCGAACATATTTTTCATAAACGTGTAACAAAGGAATACAATCATTGTTTTAATAAACAACTGTTTTCTCGTCGTTAGTTAAGAAAATATCAAAATAATTTGTTTGACAATTTTTTTTACAAAATTTTAGAGCAAATATAGGGTTTAGAATCAATTTAGTGGTAAAAAGGTTATATTAATGGGTAGACAACGATTTTTATACAAATATTAAATTAATCAAACAAAGACAAGATATCTTTTTTCTTCTTATAAAGCTTTCCAACAGATTTACTTTCCTTTCTCATCTAATGAACAAATAAAAAAAAATGTAATTAGATATGTTTAATGTCTGATTATAATAGGACAATGTACATGTTGATTTTTTTTTTCGTTCTCTCTTTGTATTGGCTTCGGGCAAACATAGTTGTAATGCGTAATAAAAATCGGCACGGAACGTTAAAATTTATTAACATTAAATAAATACCAATAAACGTTAATGGGCGTTATTAAGTTACGATTCGATTGTCCGAGAGTGAATGAATTTACTGGGAAACCGATAAATCTTTATGCCACTTTTATAATCGGCCGGTTTATTGTGTTAGGTAATTGCTTAATTACGTTTTACTGTTCGACGATTTTTATTACTCACAACACTGAAGAAGTTAATATATAAACAAAATAATAAAGAAAATATTAATAACTTTCAGAAACATGTAAAGTTTCGTTATAATTTGTTTGCAAAATTTAAATAACCTTGAGAAAAAGTTGCCCCACGTTAGATGCCAATTATAAATTATATAAGTATATTGCTTTATATCTCAATTTTTTGTTACTAAGGACGCTTTGTGGTTGCTATGGTTACTGACTCTGGTAGTAAGGATGTCAAGGATGTATTGTGGTTGCTACAGACGCTAACACTAAAGTCGCTTTTTGGTTGATATGGTTATTGTCGCTATTACTAAGGACGCCTTGTGTTTTTGCTATTCTATCCAAATAACTAAGGACATGGCATCCTTACCATGTAATTGCTATAGACGTTAATAAAGTTACTAATGATGCTTTGTGGTTGCTATGGTTACTGTCTTTGGTAGTAAGGAGGACAAGGATGTATTGTGGTTGCTACAGACGACAACACTAAAAACGCATTTTGGTTGATATGGTTATTGACTTTGGTAGTTACTGTCTTTGGTAGTAAGGAGGACAAGGATGTATTGTGGTTGCTACAGACGCTAACACTAATTTAACTGAGGACGTCTTGTAATTGCTATAGACGTTAATAAAGTTACTAATGATGCTTTGTGGTTGTTATGGTTACTGTCTCTGGTAGTAAGGAGGTCAAGGATGTATTGTGGTTGCTACAGACGCTAACACTATGATACTAAGGACGCCTTGTAATTTCTATAGACGTTAATAAAGTTACTAATGATGCTTTGTGGTTGCTATGGTTACTGTCTCTGGTAGTAAGGAGGTCAAGGATGTATTGTGGTTGCTACAGACGATAACACTAATGTAACTAAGGACGCCTTGTAATTGCTATAAACGTTAATTAGGTTACTAATGATGCTTTATAGTTGCTATAGTTACTGTCTCTGGTAGTAAGAAAGTCAAGGATGTATTGTGGTTGCTACAGACGTTAACACTAATGTAACTAAGGACGCCTTGTAATTGCTATAGACTTTAATA
>NW_017096849.1:10844-23890 GCF_001412225.1 Nicrophorus vespilloides
GATGTATTGTGGTTGCTACAGACGCTAACACTAATGTAACTAAGGATGCCATGTAATTGCTATAGACGTTAATACAGTTACTAATGATGCTTTATAGTTGCTATAGTTACTGTCTCTGGTAGTAAGGAAGTCAAGGATGTATTGTGGTTGCTACAGACGTTAACACTAATGTAACTAAGGACGCCTTGTAATTGCTATAGACTTTAATAAAGTTACTAATGATGCTTTGTGGTTGCTATGGTTACTGTCTCTGGTATTAAGGACTTCCCCTGTTATTAAGGATGCGGTGCTATTAATGTTTTTACTGTTATAATAAAGTTATCATTAATTTATTATAAAAATTTTGTTTTGTATAATTAATAATAAAACTGAAAATATATTTATTTGGATCAACTGAAATGAACAACGTTGTAAAATTTAGTATATTAAATTAAAATTTTAGTTGTGGTGTGTTGAACTTAATGTAGCGTTCCTACCACAACTTATCCATTACAATTACCTCCGAAACCAATTTATATCCAGCAACCGCAACAGAAGCTGGGATAACATGCGGGGGTGGAATAAAGTAAAGAGGATGAACAAAGTGAAAAAAAAACTATAGAAACGCAAGGTATTTTTCTCGTCCCACGGAACAATTCTCGTCCGTCCACGAAGATAGAAGCGTAAAATGAATGGCGAAAGATTAAGGCAAAATTACCCGGAAGAAAATTTCTCGCAACGGACGCGATGATGCGGAACGCGAAGACAAAAACTCGAAACTTTAATCAATCCGTCGACTAACATTTCACAAACACACGAAACATTTAAAAAGGAGAATCCAAGGAATCAATAGATATCGAGTAACAATCAGGATCAGGAAGGAACGTGAGCTTCTTGTGTCTGTCAGAAAAGGATCACAAGGTGAAACGATGATCCGCAAATTCCGAAGACAATCAAAAATGGAAAGCTTTCTGGGATTTTACATCTAAAAGGTTGAAATTGCACTTTTCCGAAATAGATCCGACACTGCTAATGGCTTTTAAATATTAATTTACGATCGTCCTTTTCCGCCCACACTTTCTAAACTTTGTCCTTTTTTTTCTCTTATTTCTTTCATGTGCAAGTGCATCCTCGTTCAGTGTAAAAATAGCTGAATTTATTCAAATGGATTCCGCGGAATTAGCATTCTATTTTAAAATTCCATAAAAGTTTCGTGGAGTAATGTCCCCGGATATAATTATAATAAATTCCACTCCGCTCCAACCATTTTTTCGCGTTATTCCTTGTTTTTCGCGACACTTATTAATTCTGGCGTTTTCATTAAGTTCGCAACTCTCTTGAAAGTTGATGTCTTATTCAACATACCGGATGAACATTCTTCATAAAGAATTTGAATATCTTCTTGACGACTTTGGATTTACTCTCATTAATCAAATTTCTAAGCCGAAATACAAGTGTCAAACACAGAATGGTGAAAATTTCATGTAAATTTTGCTAAATATTGAAACGATAAATTATATAAGAAATTGTTTTTTGAGAAAAAAAAAGTACAGTTTATTTTTCATAGAAATGAGGATGTTTCTAATAAAAGGTAAGGCGATTTATAGATATTTCAAAAGAAATTGCTTGGATCATAGTAAACGAAATATAAAGAGAAGGATGAAAGGGTTTTTCATGGTCTAAATATATTTTTACTGAAAACGCATTTTTCCCAAGCATTTTAAAGAAACGATAAAATAATTCATACGAAATCTGATTGAAAAATACAAAGATTCTCCTGTTAACTTTAATTTTAAAAATGTTTTGACAAAAATTTGATTTTGATTAAAAGATTATTATAATAAAAATAACTTAAAAATTCATTGTATTTTGAAACTTTAAAATATCGAATGAAAACAACAAATTACAGAAGTAACACGTTTAGACCTAAATCATGAGATCATAGAAAATAAGAAACTAATAAAATGTGTAAAATTTGTAGTCGAAAATTTTAAACTGTAATAACTGTAAAAATATGAAAAATTAATACAAGCTAATTGATTTTGAAACAATCAAATATAAAGAATACATTTTTTTCTTCAATCTCTTTTAATCTCTTTTGTCGTTTTATAATGGAAAAAATCTCGACGTTCCCAACATTTTATCCATAAAATCCCTATTGTTTGCATATTTTTTCCATACTAAAAGGATCACAGTAGGATGGAAATAAATGTAAGTATTGAATACTTTAGGATATATTTTTTCATTCCTCTTTATTAAAATATTTTTAATTTTATTTTTCCTCTTTCAATTCACCCGAACTTTCATCACCAACTGTAGAAGCACAAAGAGCAAAAGGATTGAAATCGAAACGACGAATGCAGCAGGTTTTTGTTTCTCCTATTCATTGTCGTACTTTAATATCCGTTAATTTATTGCTCATAAATTAGATTTCGTGAGCCACAAAAAAGTGATGAGAACAAAGAGAAGACAAAAAAAAAACGAATCTACATTACAGCGTATTCAAAATTAATTAATATTAAGGAAACACATGTTTCTTGATTTTTAAAACATATAAAGTTTTATTATAATTTTTTTGCAAAATTTAATTAACCTTGAGAAAAAGTTGCCCCACGTTAGTCGCCAATTATAAATTATATAAATATATCTCAAATTTGGTTGCTATGGTTACTGTCTCTGGTAGTAAGTATGTATTGTGGTTGATACATTGGTTAACACTAAAGACGCTTTTTGGTTGATATGGTTATTGTCGCTATTACTAAGGACGCCTTGTGTTTTTGCTGTTCTACCCATGTATCTAAGGATGCCTTGTAATTGCTATAAACGTTAATAAAGTTACTAATGATGCTTTGTGGTTGCTATGATTACTGTCTCTGGTAGTAAAGAGGTCAAGGATGTATTGTGGTTGCTACAGACGCTAACACTAAAGACGCTTTTTGGTTGATATGGTTATTGTTGCTATTAATAAGGATGCCTTGTGTTTTTGCTGTTCTACACATGTAACTAAGGACGTCTTGTAATTGCTATAGACGTTAATAAAATTAATGATGCTTTGTAGTAAAGTAATGAGAACAATAAGAAGACAAAAAAAACAAATCTACATTACAGCGTATTCAAATTTAATTAATATTAAAGAAACATATGTTTCTTAATTTTTAAAACATATAAAGTTTTATTATAATTTTTTTGCAAAATTTAATTAACCTTGAGAAAAAGTTGCCCCGCGTTAGTCGCCAATTATAAATTATATAAATATATCTCAAATTTTTGGTTGCTATGGTTACTGTCTCTGGTAGTAAGGATGTATTGTGGTTGCTACATTGGCTAACACTAAAGACGCTTTTTGGTTGATATGGTTATTGTTGCTATTAATAAGGACGCCTTGTGTTTTTGCTGTTCTACCCATGTAACTTAGGACGTCTTGTAATTGCTATAGACGTTAATAAAATTAATGATGCTTTGTGGTAAAGTAATGAGAACAATAAGAAGACAAAAAAAAACAAATCTACATTACAGCGTATTCAAATTTAATTAATATTAAGGAAACATATGTTTCTTAATTTTTAAAACATATAAAGTTTTATTATATTTTTTTTGCAAAATTTAATTAACCTTGAGAAAAAGTTGCCCCACGTTTGTCGCCAATTATAAATTATATAAATATATCTCAATTTTTTGGTTGCTATGGTTACTGTCTCTGGTAGTAAGGATGTATTGTGGTTGCTACATTGACTAACACTAAAGACGCTTTTTGGTTGATATGGTTATTGTCGCTATTACTAAGGATGCCTTGTACTTGCTATAGACGTTAATAAAGTTAATGATGCTTTGTGGTAAAGTAATGAGAACAATAAGAAGACAAAAAAAAACAAATCTACATTACAGGGTATTCAAATTTAATTAATATTAAGGAAACATATGTTTTTAGCCCATTCTTTCTGTGATATTCCAATTTCTTTCTTATTTCTATTTCTTAGTGTCTATAAAATGTATAATCTTAATGTTTTCTAAATGTGTACTTGTCTAAATGTGTTCTCTAAAATTTCCATTCATATTCTAAATCTCTTCCTGATTTCAAGAATGTTCTGTTTTTATTCTAGAAATTGCTTATTTCCTATAATGTAAAACATTTTTTTTGTATATACTTATCAAATCTAACCCTTAAACTGCACGCCGAAAGAGCTTAGGCTTAAGTATGAATACTATGTAAAATTCAAACATGTAAACCACTGTTGTTTCTTGATTTTTAATTACACAAAGTATTTGTAACTAATTGTTAATAGAAACTATTTGTTATAGAATCAAAAGATCAATAATAATTACACGTTTTATTATGTAAGAAATTTTTTTATTGAATGTTGTATCAACATTATTGGATAATTTGAATAAAGAAAGAAATCATCATAATTTCTTGTCCATTCTTTGTTTAACAATTAATTAATAGATTTTTGTTACATAATGTAAAGAATATGTATAATATAAATCAAGATAATTCAAATATGAACCTATTAAATGTTGAAATGTTATACGTTGTAACCTGATTAAACTGAATTATAAACAACAGACAAAAAAAAATAGTTTATTTTGTAATATTTAATCATACTTACCGAAGTAAACATGCCATTGTTTTGAACGTTAAGTAATAATATTTGTCTCTCACCTGATGTAATAAATGAATGTCAAACTTTGATTGATCGTATTTATCAGTGGACCTGATTCGATCCCAAATGTAGTCTAGGATTCGGATGCTGCACCGCGTCCATGGCTCTAGGACTATTTTATTATTTTTTTGTCCACCGTAAAATACTGCGCACAACGAATCCTGCCGCCGCTTATTTATCAAGCCACTGGCCTCTTATCTCTGTTAACCTAGTAATAAGCAAATCTTTACTCTATACCATTCTTTGCATTTCGAGCCTCTCACCGCTTCTTTATTCTTCCCCCACGTTCGAGATAAAGCGATCGCAAAAAAAAAGCTATATACACACACACAAAACTACAGCTTGAAGCAAAGCACTCTTGAACTTGAGCGAAAGAAACAAATAGAAAAAAACATCCCCTAATTAAATTATCCGCCTCGGGGTTGCAAAGCTAATTAATCCTTCAACAATGGTCAAGAGTTATTTGCTCGGTTCAATTGTTTGCGCTGCATCCGAAACACGCGTTGCTTAGGAACAGAGAATGACGTTAATCAGGCGGTTTTACGTAAAACGTGTAACTAAATTTATTAATAAATAGAATATAAAGACTTATGCAAATAAATTAATTTTTTTTTTTGTGGGGAAACAAATGGAGATAGCATGCATGATCGTTGTGTGTTATAATATAATAGTTCAATCTCGATTGACGGGGGGGACGTGATTCGATATCCTCGGTCTTATGTGGTATATGGAGTCCGGTTGTTGATCGGGGACATCGGGGAAGCCTTGGTCGTATCCATGGTGACCTGGAGCCCCGTTCTGTTGCCACCTCCTGTCGTACAGATCTGAAATCCGATATTTAATTATTATTCACGCGATGAAAGTAAATCCGTTTCCGGATTCCAATTAATCAACAAAAAAAAAATAAGAAATTGGAAAAGCAATGGAAATGCGAACTCACATTGCTGCCTCGAGTGGTGAGGATGATGATGGTGATTAGATCCACTTTCGTAGAAACCGTAGTTCACGTCGCTGACCGCGATTTTCTTGAGGCCTTGAATCGAAGTGAGTATCAATGCCAGCTTGGCCAAGAGCAAGGCTTTACCACCGAGGACAGCTAAGAATTGGAAACCGAGAGGGATTGCTATGATCGCCATCGCCATTACACCGAACATCATCAGAGGCATCATCCCTTGGCTTTGATGATGATGATGTCTTCTCCTACCTATTACATCACACATCAACATTATTACAAAATATAAACTTAAAATTATTTCCCAATTCAAACGATTAAAGGAATTGCAAAGTAACAAAATTATAGTCAATTTCTTTGGCCACTTTTCACAAAATATAACGTTTATTAATTACATAAATTAATTGATATTTTAGATATGCAAAAAGTTAAACTGTTTTTTTTTTTGTTCAGGTTCATTGCAAGTTTTAATGCACTTTATATCTTAATGCAACAATTCTCGCAAACCAAATAGTAATTAGAAAATTTGCATAGTTAATAAATGTAATTTGAAACTTCCGGTTCAACTTCGCATTTTGCATATAATTTAAACTTACATAATACTGCTATTATACAGTCTTGAACTGTAACAATTTTACAGTTATAATTGCATATTATTTAATACATTTCATAATTGTCTTTACGGTTCAACAAATCAGATAATTAAAATATTGATTTTTGTTATAAACTAATCAAAAATTAGAGATTTCATAATTTTATATACAATTTAATTACTTATTAATTACAGGATAAAAACAATTATACTATTACATGTAAACATAAAATAACAAGTTATAAAACAAAGCCTACATCCTAATTGCAACTAATTAATTGATCACAAATTGAAATTCCTGTATAATCTAATTGTATACAATAATCTTATTAATGTTGTTGCATGTTGTAATAATCATTATATTCAATTAGTCCCAATCAAAATTAATTTTGCATTAATTATTGCTAGTACTAATTATAATGGACCGAAATTTATCGATTCATCCTACGTGAGTATTGCAGTTAACAATTAATGCGCTGCAGCGTGAATTATTGTACATAATAAGGTAACCAAGTTAATGAAGAATCCATTTCAACGGAAATTCCCACTGGACACTTTTTGGAAAATTTATGATACGAAACTTCACACATCTACAAGATAAACTTGAAATTTCTATAAAGATTCGTTATAGAATTTAATTATCGTATTAATTACATAAATTTGCAGAAATCCATAGTTTCTTTGTATATTTTCAATGTTTTTTTAGTTTAAGTTTCAAACTTTTAATTGGACTTTATTATTTATATTGAATCAAATGTAATTTGAACTATTATCAATTAATCATGCACATGTATGTCGACCAAAATCAATTAATTTTCCTATTCACGTCAATATCGCTAATTGCGAATTAAGTGATCTACTAATTGTTATTGACATCAATTTAGGAATCAATGTTACCTGTTACAACATTCGCTTTCATGAGAGGAAACCGGAAGACGTGCGTACGCAGAACCTCTCCGATCTTCCCAATCAGCTGCATTTTCCAATCTCCCATCTCGTAGAATTTTCCGTTCTTCCTCTCCGATCTTCTATCATAACTGCTTCTATTCCTTCCTTCATCTCTGACAAGCGTAATCCCGTATGGCATCTGTATGGTTTCCTTGGCGATGATCCTATCCATAGCGATGAGCGTCTTCCTCTTCAAGCACTTCTCGACACCAGCAACCGCGTTCTGACGGTCCTCCTCTTGAGCTCTCATCCAACACTTTTGCACCACTAACTTAGCAACCGTGCAGATCTCTTCGAACGGACCACCCCTACAGGTTATCACCAACAGCAGCAAAGCAACCCCATGGAAAATAAAGCGCATTTTGAAATGCAATTCTTTTTGTTGTAACGCTTCTCAATATCTTTGTGTGCTTCGCGAGGACGATGTTTGTTCTATGTGCATTGCTGATCGGGGATTTGCAATGGTACTGGAGGTACTAATGGCTTGTTATTATCTTTTTATATCCGCCAGAGTCGCATGTGCACGAGGTGGAGGGTGTTTCCGGTTATATGGTGCGTGAAATGCATTCATCAAGTCGACCGTAATAACCGGGACAATTCTGCACAAACACAAAAAAAAAGACAATAATGATGCACAAACAAACACTGATATCTATATTAAATGCTTCGTTTTCAATTTGTACTACTAATACATCCTTTACAAACAACACAAGAAAACTATTCTTTGAACTTAATTGTTTACATACCCTAATTTGGTCCAAAAGTATATCGACCTAAGTCTTCTCACTCTTGATCTTGTATAATCCATATACAGTGGAACCTCACTTAACGAGTTTAATCCTTTACTCGTATAATGAAACATATTCGATAATATGTGTATCCGGGACTTCTCTTCTCATCTTTTGTGTCCAACCACTAAAATTTGTTTACCACTGTGGACTATTATAGGTCATTAACAGAATCAATATGCAGAATAGACAAATCCCACTGAGGACAGTGACCGTTTTAACGCGTTTCTTCGTATTTTTGACTAGATACCAAAATGCAGAATAGACAAATCCCACGGAAGACAGTGACCGTTTGCGGTGTTTCTTCGGATTTTCAACTAGAAACCAAACTGCAGATGATTAAATATGAACATAGTCTTATAAGAATAACAAATAAAATTATGTAAAACCAAACGAAGTTCATTAAATTCCCAACAACTGAGACTCCACAACGACAACAAAAGAAGATATCCCACAGTGTCCAGAAAACCATCCATGGGACACGACATATTTTTGTTGCCAGCGGTGGGATTCGAACCCATGCCTCTGAAGAGACTGGTTCCTCAAACTTTAGTAGTTGGACACAACACATCGTCATTCGTTATGCGAAACGTAACTCGTTAAGCGAGTCATTTTTCGTCGTTAAGCGAGGTTCCACTGTATTTAAACAAAAACACACAAAATTATATAATAAATATTGATTCCATAGAATTCCCACATAATTTTTGTATCCCAACTTCTGAAATCAAATGAAAATTACCCTTGATCTACATTTTACGATAATCCAGTTCAAATTTCCACAATCTACGGATTTTCCAATTCCTACTTAATAACTCATTTTCATTTATTTTCTTCTTTCCTTACCGAGTATTTCGCTCTACTCATTTTCGTTTCCTTTTGCGTCTCTCTCTTTTTTTTTCCCATTTCCATTTATTAACGTCTAATGGAAACGCTCTGATAATTCACTCGTATTCTCTTTTTGCATATAATATTCATTTTCCAACATATATAAAAAGCAGTCATTTTCACGAAAGAATTTCCACAGTAATTTACCGTTTATCGCTCATTTTCCAATGAGACCTCTTAAAACCAAATACCTGTTTTCTACTTTTACGTTCATTACTTTTGCAGCGTATTGATTTTTTCTGCACGATTTTAACATTAATATTTCTATTGAATCATATTTTTTGTACTCATTACTTCTCTTCACTCATATTTTGTAATTGATATGTAAATAATTGAAATAGTGAATTTATACTATAATCAACTAAACTGAAAATAGATGAAAAAAAAACAAGTTTTTACAAAAATTTAAAAAAATGTTCTACTCCTCGAAACCTGCGTCTTCTTTAACCTTATTTTTAAACACAATATGTTCTTATTTTACAACACAATTAAATTTATGAATAACAAATGTAGAATTAAATTATTCCATGTAATTATTGCTTTAAAAGTTTATTTTTTTGTTTACTAACAATTATATAAATTGAAGAAGATATTCATAGTGATTAAGAACATATATTTATAATTATGATGTCGTGTCCCGGGATTAAGAAATCCTTGGACACCGTGGATTATCTCATAGTTGTGGAGTCTTAGAGGGGTTTATGAATATTAAATGCAATATTCTTAATTAATAGAAACGGATTAATAGATATCAGAGTTTTATTGAGAAGTCAACTATACAATAGTTAATATCAGGGATTATTACTAAGAGTTACATTCTCCTCTTAAGTTAGTATTAGTGCTCTTCCTTGGACTCTCGAAATAAGACCAACTTCTCAGTTCGGCCCCTTAATTAAGACTTCCTCTCTTTTCGGTCCCCTGACTAAGACTAAATTATATAATGCAAAAATGTGTTCATTTCAAAAAGGGGCTGTGTGGGAGGTAAGGAAATCAGTTTTGAGCTTGTGGAAAATACAACCATTTCTTTATCTAAGTTTTATGATCCTACCCAAATATTTAGGGGCTGCAGAAAGCTGTTAGGTGGTGATACAATAGACGCAAATATACGATTTAATATGTAACCGTCCTTTGGAATATTCCACAAGTTATTCTAAATAATCACGTACAAGTATGCGTTTGTATATTAGTTATACAAAAGATGATAATAAAATGGCCAAGACAATGAGATAAAACTAATGTTTCATTGACTCAAGTTAACTTCAAAATACTAAATTCTCATTAAAATTAACATGTTAATGTTAACAAATGTATCATAAATTACTGTTATAAACAACAAATCAATCTATGAGAAACACGTGTATTAAAAAGAACAAAGTATTTGTTAGTTTAAAATTATTTTATTTGTAATTGAAACAGTTTTAAAAGTTTCTGTATGAAAAGTAATCAATTGTAATTGTTTACTTAATTTGTTATGTAAATTTCTTAAAATTCAGTATAATTTATTGTGCATCAGAGACGAACATGAATAATCTCACACAGATAAGAATTTACTAAATAAAACCAGAAAAATATACGGAAAAAAAAATAATCTTATCATTCCGATTCGGAGAGAGTTTAATAATTGTCGTTTTAAACAAATTGTAACAAATAAATGCGTGTGCATTCAAAGTCAAAGGAAACTTGCTAATTTTATTAATTAAACTAATTAATAAGTGTCTTTGTATATTTCCCCCCTCTGTGTGTTTCCCCCCTCCCAAAGGTCTAACATAAATTCCAAAGCCTACGGTATTTCCACCTATACCACCAACAGTGCACGAGTGCATCAAAGATCCAAGTGAGGTTATGCCAAAAGCATCTGACAGTTGTGAGTTTGAAAATAAATAAATAAATATGGCAAAGTTGGAGGAGACAAATTGGAGGAAATGCATTATTGAACAAATACAGGACAGGAACAGGAATCAAACCCGTTACTTCCATGACATAATAACGCAAAGTGAGTAATTTTCTTGGAAAATCCTTTTTTACTTGCAGCTCTAACAATGTTGTTGTTTTTTTTCTTTTTTCATGCGATCACAGATAACAGGTTATTTGAAAATGCCAATGCCTTGCGAAGTGAGAATCTGCAGCTGTCCATACAGAATGAGAAACTCAAAGCCGATACCGGCAGTCAACCTATCTCGAATGCATCTGGGGACTCTAAGTTGACCGAACGTATCCAATTTTTAGAGCAGAAGGTTCTGGTGCAGCAGGAGGAACTAACCGAGCTGCATCGGAGAAAAGGAGAGAATGCCCAACAAATTATAGACTTAAATGTTAAGCTTCAGGAGAGGGAAAAAGTCTTGGCGTTAAAGGAAACTAGGTGGGTTGTGCATTATTCGATTTATTATTTTTTTATTTATTTTGTTTGTTTAGTTTGGAGGAAGCACTTTCATCAAATTCTGTTCTAAAAGTCGAGATAAGGATGCATGAAAGCAATATGAAAGAGATGGAAAACCTCACACAGATGCTGCGTGATGAACATCAAGCACTGCAGCTTGCTTTCAATTTGCTCGAGGATAAGTTGAGAAAAGTCCAGGTAACTCTTGTAAGCATTGATATTTGTCAGTTATCAAACTATTGATGTGTACTTTTAGGATGAAAATAGACAACTTGTGGAGAGGCTGATTTCGTACAAGGCGAAAGACGCGCAGAAAATGAACGAGGATAACGATAACTTCTTGAAGTAAGTGTAAGAGTGTATTGCCATAAGGGTTACTATGTGTAGTATATTCGCTTTATGTGTCCGCATTATTTTTTTTTCTCCTTTTAGTTATTCGTTATTAATTTAGATTACATCCAGGGTAGTTTTGCGCGCTAGTTATAGCATATTCTCTTTTTGTTTTTAATACTTTTTTTAGCCGTGCACCCAAACAGCATTCCGCACTGACTTTGAGTACTTTTGGTCTGTTCAGGTACGTGTCTTAAAATAGTGCAACCGCATCATTCGATCATTGCTAAAAGTAAGGCAATGCAAATCATTTGACGAGGCTTTCGCTTTTTCGTTCGTTTCATGCACTTTCTCCATTCAATATTACGTACTCTGAATGAATCATAGCTTGTTTGTTTATTATTTATTTACCACACTTGAATTGATAAATTACTGAATCATAAATAAATTTACTTAAAAAAAAAACTTCTATATACAGTGGAACCTCGCTTAACGAGCAAAATAAATTGTAAGAAAAATGACTCAAAAATGGAACGCTTGACGTATATTACATTAGGTTTTATGTGGAAAATTGATCCGGAAAAAGTGCTCGTTAAGCGAGGTTCCACTGTATACTTGAATTTTCAACAATTAGTTAACTTTTTTAATAAATTTATTTCTTAATATTTAACATGATATTATGATGATATTAATTAAATCTCCGTTATTTTGGTAAACAATTAGATAACTTAATAACAACATTGCAATGATTTCAATTGATACGTGATACCAAAGGTCGTCTCTGTTTGGGTGTCATAACATTTTGTTTAACAAATTACGTTTAATTATTTTAACATGCTTTGATTGTAACCTTTTTTGTTGTAACTTTGCTTTGGCTCTACTTCATCTATCGCTTTACGCTTTATCATTGTACATGTTCTTTCTTTGTATCCACTATGTGTATTAATCACAATTATTTTATTGCATTTCTGCAAGTAGTAATCTTTTTTATATTAATGAAATATACTTATTTTTTATAGTACTAGTTTTATTTGTTACGAAAAATGCATATACTCTTGGTTCTCTTTTTATACGGTAGATACGTTCCACAGGAAAACGCATAAAAATAAATCGCACAAAAAAGGACTAGACACACGTATAAAAATAAAGGATACGTTCCATAATTTTTTAAAACCGCATAAAACTAAATCAATGAGTTACAATGTACCGAAAATCGCATAAAAAGGGTTTATTAAATTTCAGAAAAATAATGAATCTTACTATATTCTTTCTGAAATGTTTATTCATAATTTTATAAAAACGTGAACAATCATAGACAAGTTTATTAAAGACATAATTCTAAAGAAAAAATGTGAAGAAAAATTAACTTTCATAAAAATTTTCTGTATTTTTTTTTTTGTAAAATTTTTCCGTATAAATTTAGAAGGAAATATGTTAAGATTATATTTTTCTGAAATTTAATAAACTTGTCTATGATTTTTAACGTTTTTATAAAATGTAAGAAAGAATATGTTAAGATTATATTTTTCTGAAA
>NW_017096850.1:0-62322 GCF_001412225.1 Nicrophorus vespilloides
TGATTACTCATACTATACAGTAGAGTCTATATCGCAAGCCCGACAACCGAAATACCGTCTATTGAAATCCCTACTGTATCGAAATCCCGACGTTCGAAATCCCGACTACATCAAAATCTTGACAATCATAATCCCAACTGTATCAGAATCTCGACTATATCGAAAATTTTTACAATAACATTTTTAAATTATTTCGGAGCGTAGTCACCTTGTGCTACACTTTTATTATAAATAGCAATAAATTATTATTAATTTATTTGATTTTGTTGAATTATTCATAATAAACCTTAACATTATGAGATAATTTCAAATACAATTAAATTATTAGTTGTTATTATTTATTATTAATAACAATTTAAAAGTGTCTACGCTCCGGAATAATTTAAAAATGTTATTGTAGACATTTTTGATACAGTCGGGATTATGGTTGCCGGGATTTTAATATAGTCGGGATTTTGATATAGTCGAGATTATGGTTGTCACGATTTCGATACAGTCGGCATTTCAAATATCGGGATTTCGAACGTCGGGAATTTGATTGGCGGTATTTCGGTTGTCGGGCTTGCGATTGCCACCGTATACAGTATAATTACGCGATGAATTGGTTTCAAAGGTTTTCGCATAAGTCGAGGATTGATTGTACTAGGTATTCCTGTATTAGTATTTCCCAAACTTTAGACATCTATGTACCCCTTGTATAATTTTCGTAACAAAAAGTAGCACTTTACATAGATATGAAAATGGGAAAGACAAGGTGTATTTCAGGTCTTTCTCTTTTAAAACGGGATACACATGTTACATTTACCACCAGAATGATGTTAATGTACACTCCTTAAGTTTATTTTTCAAGAATCCGTCTGAAACTAATTCCAACAATTGCTCTTCTACCTTCTGGTATGAATATTTTTTTAATGTTGAACGGATGTCTTATCCATTCAATATTTTTTTTTAAATCAGGAAAATAGTTTTTCTGGCCCAAATGTAAATTCTCTAAATGCTGTGTTATACATTTCAGAGTATCAGCATAAATTTTACCAGCCTAACTTGTTATAAACTCATAAAGATAATCTTGAATGTTAGTGATAAAAATTAAATTTAGTATTAATTATCACTCCTGTATTGTAATCATGTAAATACGAGTTTTAATTAATGAAGTAGCATAAAGCTATTAATTATTGCATTTAATAGCAATCATCATTCTCTCATTACATAAAATTATTTAATTATTACGTATCATTATTTTCATTAACAAGTTAATATTGAATGTATTAATGTTAAATATGATAGTATTTATTATTTCATACTTGTTAAATGTGAAATTTTATATAGAACTGCAATAATCAACATTGAAATCAATGTTGTTCTATATTCATCAATGCTTTTCCTTTATAAAATGTATTCCAATCCCATTTAAAATTGATTGCTTTTACCTCCTTTCTATTTGCAAAGATCAGAACTAATATCAAACATACGTCGCATATCTATAAAATTATTTTATAACTTATGTTTTTTTTTAATATAAAAATGACGTTTGAATAACAAAAATATAGCATATTTTCTATAAGAAAGTATTTAAAATGACTAAATTCATAATGTACAAACACAAAATTTATTATTATTATCTATCTTTAAATAGAAACAATAAATTGTAGATTCCATAAAATTATTTGATAACCGTTTAACGTTAGATTTATGGTAATACAAACGATTATTTCTTGGGACCAAATAAAGTAAGAGGAAAGTCTCAATGCATTTTGTATTTTCCCTATTTCTTTCATTATTTACGTAAATGGTTTGCGGCGTTAAATAACGGTTTTAAGCAATATATACGACTAGTTTAATACATTAATAATTTAAATGCATTCCCCAAATAAGCGAACCGTGCAATTTTCTCTAGTCCTTTCATATGCATGGCATTTCTGTAAATAAATTATCTTCGATATGCTAATAAGCCTTTAACTCTAAAACGCATACACATTTGTACTTTTATAAAGTAAAAGATTACTTTCTAGATTTGCACTCATAAATAGACAACAATATGCATTAGTTTTTCAACTAACTATAAAAAATTATACAGATTATGCAAATAATTATTATAAAATGTACATATATTCAATTGAAGGAAAACTTATTTTTCATTTAATCCTATTATTTATTGATCACATATCATATTTAATGTTTTTTAATCGATTTTTCGGGTATTTTAATATATTTTTAATACTTCATAATTAAAATATATTCATATTCAACTATACTTTTAAAAAATAAGAAAGTAAAGCAATCATTTGCATAGTGTGGTTATACCAATACTCATTCATTAGAAACCGATTTGAAAATTTCAAATTAAACTAAATTTTAATTAAAAAAACAAAAATTAATTCTCAAAAGATAGTACACACAGATTATTCCCATTTAAATACTGAAGTCTCCTTTCTATTTTATTAAGTTCCTCTATTAGTTTCAATTAGTCCAGGATATCGTTGAAGTTAAGTTGGTTCATAATTATCAAGTGTTTTTTAATCAAAATTTATTATGAAAAAAGAAACATAAAAATTCAACAATAGCATTTTTAAATGATTATTTCAGAACGTAGTTGCCGTCTACCTCAATAAAACTGCTTCCCAAAAAAATGCGCCTGATAATTATGCACCTACACAATATTTTTGCATCCACAAAACAATAATTGATTAAAACAAATATTTTCATGTTCATGTAAAATATTACTTACAATTTCTCTTTGGTGATCATCTTTATTTATTTAGGATTATTATTTATTTCTTAAAATTATAGGCAAATTAAATTTTTCATATTAACAACTGTGTTCACTGTAGCTAATTTCCTAAATTTGTAAGTAGATTTACAGATATCTTAATTTAACGGAGTGTGTGCAATATTCAACTTCATTTTACTCCTGAAGAAAACTAATTATACTTGAAAATATTACTTTAAATACTTATATAAAGTGAGAAAAATTACAATTTCGTAGTAATTTAAAATGCATTGCGAGATATTAAAGCTTCAGCTTAAATTATGTTTTCTTCGAAAATTTCCAAAAGATTCCATATTTCAATTAAATAGTTTTAAAAATGAATTGAATAGAAGTTTATTAATGATTTACTTTCAAATTGATAATAAAAAATTGATACATTTTTTTCTATATAGATCTAATAGAATTATTATGATTATTTATTGCTATAAAATAAATTTCTGTTAGAAATATTTAAATATAAAATAAATACCACAACAAATAATAAAAATAAATAAATGAGAAATTTATATTTTAATAAAATGTATACTTTGCTATAGTTTATTTTTATTAATTAAAATTTCAAAACAAAGTATTGCTGTATAATTAATAATCATTTACTAGAGAAATATAGGATATTTGATTAGTTTATAATGTATATTATATATTAAACTAGCTTATTATGTAAATTTCTTTTAGTAATTTATTTTACACATAAAATAAAACGAATCTATTGGTAGTTTATATTAGCGAAGAAAATTGTAGGATAGAAAACTGTAGAGCAAAATCAAATTATCTGGAAAGTTAATTTATTTCATCTCTTTTTTTAATTTTATTAACAGAGGATTAAACTCTTTATTGTCAACAATCGCTAGATGTAAACATGAAAAAAGAAAAGCAAACTTGTACATAATTTGAATAGGAATTTTATCGAACGTTGTACATGAAACGAACTAACATAACGTATTCTCAAAATATACATAACTTTTCGTATGTCGAATAAGTTTTTAATTAATTGATGAAATAAATTCCCATGCTTACAGTTACCACGTATATTAATGAATGCAAATATTGGACATTAATTTAAATTTCACACGCTGCGTTTTTGTTGTTGTTTCTTTTTAAGATATTCATTATAAATAACAACAAGGATTAATGAAAACAAAAGTAATCGAGATCGTAAATCAAGGAAAGAGTCCCAACTACTGTTAAGATAAGGCAATTAATTTCGGGTCGACGAACGTACCATAAGTCCTGTACCTTTTTCCACGAGTGTCCATAAAACGTTGGCTTCCGGCAAGTTCGCTTGGTGCAAATTGAAACTCGTTCTCTAGCACGGTTTATTGGTTAATATTAATTGGTCATGGACCGATGATTGACATTTATCGATCAATAAAATCCTGGATACAGTTCCGAATACGTTCCATGCCTGAGGATACGATATGATCGGTGTCTGCAATCCGTTTATTTTTCCTTTTCGAAATTGTTCGATAAGTGCTCTTGGATCTGTGTACGAATCTTCAGCAATCTTGAAATATATACGTATTACCGTTGGATTATCGCAATTAACATACATCTCGACGGTGCAGTTCCATCATTTTTAGTTTGAACCTGAAAGAGGAGTAAAACAAAACGGTATAACTGTAATAAAAGTCTTCCGTAATTTAAATCGTATCATTTAATTAATGTCTTATTTCGTCTCGGTTTATTTACGTTCGTAGAATGACCAACATTCTTTTTTTTTGCTACATTAGATTTTATAATTAACAATCTATTCCAGTTGAACATTCATTGTATTAAATCACAATTGACAAATAATTGAAATTATCATTTGTTTCCTGTTTTTATTTACAGTTATGATATTGATTTCATATTGTAGAATCATATAAATATGTAATTAAAGAAAATACTGCAATATTTCGATCTGTCCGGATTCAATATAGTCCGGTTAGAAAATTTCAAAATATTATTGGCGAAACCGATTACACGCACTATGTGAAGTATTGTATTACTAAACATATTATATTATAGAATGTGATGTATTATAGCTTGTGTTGTTTTTAATGGTAAAAGCATTCTTATTTTTAATATATGTTGAAATCTTCTAGCTTAGGAATTTGTAATTAGTTCATTCTATTCCATTATCACATGTCTCTATGTTTAAAATATTTAATAAATAATTAATTTCTTTTGATTCCAATGTAATTTTGTTATATTTTCTATTTTAAGTACTTTGGTAAATACAGTAGGACCTCGCATAGTCCGGGTAATTAATTTCGGCAATATATCAGATTGTTGGAAACTGTACTAGTTGAACACGTTAAAATCTCATAAATATAAGTAAAAACTGATATTTTCATAAATTTGAGTACTAATTTTTAAGAATTTATTTTGCTCAATTTATTTTTGTTTTGAAATTTTAAACCACAGTAAATCCCAACTGATTGAAATCTATGACTATGCGAGGTACATTATGTCTTTCAAAATATTTTACAGAATGTAAAAGTATTCAATATATTTTTGTTTTCAAAAGTAAAGTAAATAAAGTAACAAGCTTCATTTTAAAATTGTATCGTTTAAATCGTCTTTTAGTATTCTATTATTTACAAGAACTAATATACATATGTTAATACAGAAACACTTCACATTATACGACTTGGTTCAGTCAGAATTTACAGTTTTAACATTCAAAAATAAACGTTTAATTCACAAAATTATTTTCAAAAAAATTATAGATATTTTTTTTATTTAAACAGTCAGATTTTTTATTAAGCGCTTTTAAAATCCTCGATTAGTCCGGCTTCAAACAAATATTTTTTTTACCAGATTAAAAGAAGGAAGTCAGCGTCATTCATTCGTCGTTCATAGCGAAATAAGGAGTTTCTTGAAGTACAAACTGAAACCTCTGTCTTATATAAAACAACAAGCTATAAATCTTAAGTTCCATATACGATAAATCTGTCTGTAAAAGGAAGATTTATATTGTGAAATTCCTTTTACACTATTTTTTTATTGACACCATTTCCAAGATTTCTTAACAAACGATCTCAATTAGAAGAACTTTAAAATTCAATTCCTAACAAACGTTTTATAACAGATTTATTGTAAATGTAATCTATTCAAATCGCAATTTAGTATACTTTTATATTTCAATTATTTTCGTTGTTTGTATCTATAAAAGTAACATTACTGCTAAAAACTTGATAATTTCACATGCTTAAAATTTAGTGTTTAGCCTCAAGTTAGTATGAATTATTATAGAATATATTTTAACCAGATTCTATAAAGTATTTATTTATGTACAAAATTTTATTGGGCTATTGAACTGAGTTGTCTTTTCAAGAAATATCATAAAAAATAATTAGTCATTAATAAAATAAGACAGTATAAAATAATGAAATACCAGTTTAATATTATGAAAACTATTCTAAATCTAACTAAAACATATTTTTTTTATAGAGGTTTACTATCACGAGATTTTAATTTACTGTTATAATTATTCCTTATGAACTTTATTTTAAGTTGTTATAAAGAATACAAATGTACAAATAACATTATAATATTTGTTGTAAAAAATAAAACTTGTATTAAAATGCTTCAGTCAACATTATGTTCTTTTAATAAGAAAAGGTTTAAAGCAGTTTTTGAAGAGATTTAATGGAAACCACGGGTGCATGAAAGACAAACGGAATTCGTCTGTTTTGTTCGTGTGCGAGGATCTATGAAGCAAATGGAATTAGCCGGATCAAAACCGAATCTAGTCTTCGCATTTGTATGTTATTTTTTTCTTTATTTTACTCTTTCTTTCCTCTTTCCACCTTCTTCCTCTTCATTTCGGACCTTTTAATTAGTTCCAGAATAATTAAGAGTCCGTCGGGCGACACTAATACACTTTTAAGTGCATCCTAATTCAATATCGTCCGGTTTTTTCTTGCGTCCCGAGAGGAAAATTGAAAGAGAAAACGACCTCGTTTTTACTTTATGAAAATCATATCTACGTATTTATTTTCTAAATCACATTTGAACCGGATATGAAACTGATTACTATCATTTCCAATTAATTTTCTTTTTCAGACCTCGGAACCGACGATGGGAATGTCTACACCACTTTGGAACCAACCCTCAGTTCCAACCCAAACGTCTACTTCTACTGCAGCAACGGCGTCCATCCAGGCATGATCTACTAAGACTCCAAATACCCAAGATGAAGAAGCTCTTACCAACGCGTTAAATTAAACATTTACAATACCATTAAGCCAACAATAACAACAACAAAAAAACTTATATTACTGAGTATTAAAAATTGATTTATTTTAAGAAACGGTTTCTGTGAAACCTCTACATATTATCATTTAGAATTAACTGTATTTATTATCATAAGACTATAGTGTTAGATCATATGCAAAATGAAAATAAAAGTTCGTGATTTGTACTCTTCTTTTCTTGCGTTACAATCTCATTTCTCTTACACCTTACAAATTATGATCATCCAAGGTTCAGATATACATTTTTTTTTATTATAATTAATTTATTAATTAATACTTATTTTATTTTCTTCATCCAGTTTTGTTTTCGAAATCACGGAATGGAAAGCACGAGGGTTTCAAATTAATTGAACTTCGATTCGCTTTCCAATTGGAGCATAAACTAAAATCGCCCAGATTTTCATTTTTTTTTCTCTCTACATCATATTGAAATCAGCTTGCTAGATCTCTTTAATTTATGATTGCGAGCGTTTTTCAGAGCCAATTAAGAGTAATTTTCCTTCATAAAATTCAATTGCGTTTATTTTTTCAATCCACTAATTATCCGACCGTTAAATCATATTAAATGAATGCAATTCTTACGACAAAATAATCTAGAAAATATTTATAACTGTAATTGATAATTTTACTTCTATTCCATATAATTTTAACGCTACTTTAAAAAGATATTTCCGTGTCATAAATACATCATTTATATAGTTAATAAAAACGGTTATTAATCATTATTCCTTTATTACAACATTGCAATTAAAAAGCAAACAAGATAATATGCAAATATCCAATTACACTGTTGTATAATTGAGAAGGAAAATGTTTTATAAATTTTCAGTGTACAGTAATTTTAAATCGTCAGCGAATAATTTAATTAGTAGGTAATTAATGTCTCCTGTTGATACTACGATTTCTATGCCGTCCACTTTTTGCACGGATCTTTGAAAGTTATTGGTTAATTACAGATCTGCAATTATCTTAGTTGATCCGCTTTCTTTATTAAAGCAAACTTAACGGATTATTTTTTTATATGAAAATTTTATTGAATATACTTTAATGTTTAAATGGACTTACGTTAAGATTATTTTCTGGTGCATCTGTTAATCTTGCTTATGCACTAGTAATTTATTAAATTAGATTGAATATACTTTTGTTCATCTAATAAATGGGCACTCAATAATTAGTAATTTTCTAATAAAATAAATGCATTTTCTTTTCTATTTAGAAAAAAAAACTATAATATAATTTGGAACTTTCATTTGAATTAAGAACGTAATCAAATTAAATTGTTTCCTTTTTCCGTCCTACACAAAAGTAACAAAAAAAATATCTAATTCAAATAAGATAATTTAGTTTATTAATTGTTTTTATTATTTCATTAAAAAATTAGAGAAAAAAAATATACAGTGGAACCTTGCTTAACGAGCATAAACAAATGGAGTCAAGCATAAACTCTCTTCAATGTATGTGAATTGGCAAACAATATCTGGTGTTAGTAGTCATTCTAATTATATCTTAGTCTTATTTGTGATAACTTATTTTTCCAAACTTGTGTTAGGACGTTATTTATGATTTTTTTTTTGTGAAAAAATATGTAAAAATCAAAATCATTAAAAAACAAAAGCAAGTTATACTTTTTTCTTTTGTCATTTAACGCATTCTCCTACTTTATATTATTTTATATAGGAAAAATTGTTTCACTATATGAGTAAAAATCCTGAAATTTTGAAACGGATTATGCTCGTTAAGCGAGGTTCCACTGTATACTTGTATAAAAAACTGAACATATATTTAAAATTTTATTAATGCTTTCCTGTAAGGAGATTTAGTAAATATTGTAACTCCTCATTGGAATGAGGAAAAAATAGTCATTCCTCGGGTAACTTTAACTCTGATAACTTAGATATAACGAAATTCTCTATTTTAAGAAAAATACTATGGTCAGAAGTTGTACTAGAAGAAAAAAATAACATCCGAAAAAATATTAATTTTTCATTTATCATCAATTATCATCAGTAGATTTCATAAAAGTGGATAAAAATAATTGATGGTTTTTCAGTGGAAGATGTTGAAAATCTTTTTAACAAGAAAGTCAAAGGAAATTAAAAAGGTTTTTATTTGCTTTTCGAATGAATATTGGGGATATGTTCTATCTATAGTATTTTTACTTCTAAAAATTCTATTCGTTAATCGAGGTAATATATACTGATATAAATCTAAGTTTATATTTTTGGTTCAAATAATTATTTGATACAATTAACTCCGTTATGTAAATCTTAAAGATTCCATAAATATTTCAAAATAATGGATATACAGATATCCCCCGACTTACGAACTCGTTTCCTTCCAAAGGGTGGTTCGTAAGTCGAACTTGTACGTAAGTTGGGAGAATTTTAAAAATTTCAAAATATACTTATCTTACCACACTTTATCGTGGTTTTTACTTTTCTATATGTTAAATTGCATAAATTTAAAAAAATAGTATAAATTAAACAAAATACTTACTTACAAATAATTTTCAATGTAGACATCACAATTATTTGATAAAAAAACGACAAAAGAAACAAATGCATCTTCCAAAAATATTTTATTTTATTAAAGAAATTATCATTTTTGTTTGGACAGTTAATTTTTATCACTATATATCTCCTTGTAACAAGTTAGAGCTTCTAGAATTTTGTTCGTAAGTCCGGGAGTTCATAAGTCGAGGAATATCTGTATTAACAAATTGGATAAAATGTAGATACCAAACTATATAATAAAAAATAAATATATATTTGATAGTTTCCTTCAACTGTTAATAACGAGATAATTTACTAAAATGAAAATAATGGAAAATAACAACTGTAGTCAATTGTATGTACATAAACATATATGTAATAAATTATGTTTTCAATTATTATTAAGAATATGCTATAACCCAGAATCTAAAACTTATATATAGATGAATTGTAAATATATTAAACCAATTTTACACTATATCATTTCTCTTAATTATCAAAATTTACATAGAATGTAATGTTTCATAATATATATAATCAATATAAAAAAATATATGTAATATTAATGACATTCAAAATAACAAATAATATCTAATCATTATCTAACTTATAAGTACTTTAATAAATTAATAATTATAAATTAAGCATTGTAAAACAACAAAGTTTAACTTAACTATACAACGATAATCAAATAAGAATGATATCTCATAATTATTTGCTTTTTGTCAATCTAAATAATAATTTCACTGTATATTTAGTTGCATACATAACTTCTAAATTGTATTTGAAATGAACGAAGCGGCGACTTCTATGCCACAATATTTATTTATCTTGTATCTGTCTAAACGTACCGAAGACTTCTCACGAAACTAAGATGCTAATCTTTGTTATAACTGTAATACACATTCGTTGATTGATATAAGGCCACATGTAAACTCAACACAAAATTATAACATGTTGTAAATCGTTCAATATGATTGCGATTTGTCATTGTTATTGCATAATTGATATTCATTAAATAGTGTTATTCTTATTATTCGTTCATTCATTCATTTCCTGGATAAATAAATATATGTTTCCTCAAAAAACAATAAAATTTGTTTATGTTTAAAAGGAAAAAATATTTTTCACACTAGATTTATTTAAAAATGAAAATGAGTCAGTATTTCCTTCTAGTCAATTATTTGTTAATAAATAATAATAATATTTATTGAAATAAAACAGAAACTTATTTATATAATTACAATACAAGAAAAAATAATTAATTATTACAAAGCACTATTGACCACAGTTCTCTTTTTTTCAATTAAATCATTGAAGTATGATAAACAAATGAAAATCATTACCCTCATTCTTTAAGTATACTTATTTAGTGCAATTCACCCATGAAGGTTAAGAACTTTTTACAATTGTTAATGAGATAACTAAACGTATCGCATATCTGTAGATAAGCAGTGATAGTGGTTTCCTTTATAATGAGTTCATTTTCCTTTTTTTAATTTAATGATAACAAGTATAAGCACAATAATCTTGGTAAATTATAAAAAAAAATCTTCCAAGGATTCTTTTATACTTGCAGATCATGCAACTTTAATTAGAACAATTGTGAATACAATCAACTCTCTTATAAAGAAGAAACCAAATTTTAATTCTTTGCCTAAATCAAGTCCCCTTTTCACCTCATTCAAATTGAAATTTTCGATCCATTCTTCATTCATATTTTCGTCTACTAATACATTCAGTATCAATGAATACCATCAATTCCTCTTACCTAAACTTTAAATTCCTAAAATAGTTCTTAAAGTAATTAAGTTGTACTATATAAAAACAAATAAGAGAATCGCCTTACAAAAGGGCTTTCGAAATTTTTGTTCCGCGTTATGTGGAAACCGCAATACAAGAGTACCCCTTTAAAGGAGGGTTTACTGTAGATCAAAATAATATTTTTTCATAACAACAATTGCAAAAATACATACTTTATTTAAACCGGATTTAACACTTCCTTCAAAAACTTGATTACATACCACTTCCTATTAGATTTTTAATTTTATTTGACGTGAATCGATGAAAAAATAAAATTTGCGTTGTCCATGTTATATCTAAAGAAAATACCAGTTTTTTTTTATTAAAATATATGTAAATAATTCAATTTAACAATCAATTCAACTTTGAAATTCTAGTAAATTTATTTTTTACAGTAATGAATATTATTTAACTTTAATATAATTTGTTTCTTCCAGTCTTTAAATGAAAGTCATTATTTATAGTTATACTTCTTAGATAAATATATTTGTTTTAATTTTTTATACGTGGGGCCTACACAAATTGATTGTTATGAGTAGTCAACAATTCAATTTTTGAATATATTCTGTTACATAGGGACATAAGAACTTTAGAAAAAATATAAAATACAATGTTTTCTTATCATAATAAGATAAGGAAACTGAAATAAAACGATTATTATTATTACTACATGCAATGTTTGTTTTGCGAAACAAATGTGGTTTGTAAATAATAAAGAAATTTGCAAGAAAACGGAATTCCCAGCCACAATTTTGCCGAAAGAGGGGAAACCAGTTTCACCTTTCACTACGCACAACGCATTTAGCGTATAAATTCGATTTGTTTACCGTCTTTTGACACAATTACACAAGTTACAGATTTTAATCAGCTTTCTTTAATTGATTGATGGGTTTCTTTATTTTGAAAATGATATACCTTAACAATGATATATTTACCAAAAGTTCTATATTTACTCTTAACTGATATACAAAGTTAAATCACATTTTGAAATATGATTTGAAAACATATTAATTTTGTTTTAATTTTCTTTTCTAACATCCTCTTCACCGATATTTTCAAAACTTATTGGGTAACTTCATTTCCAATTTCTTGTTACTTTCTTTCTTCTTGACATATTTTGCAATTCTTAGAGACTTTTTCTTTAAAACTATCATTTTTTTTCAATTGCTTTTTTAATGATGCAGTTTTATCACTTAATAAATTTCAATTAAATTGTTTGATGAATAGAAAAAATAATGTTACTTAATTCAAGATAACAATATACTTATTTTATTAATAAAATTTGAAAAGAAAATTTTGTTTGTTGGTGATATTTATATAAAATTGTAATCCATCTTTGGATTTATCTTCACAAAGCTTTTCTATGGATGTGATAGTTCTGAGAAAACGTTAAGCAATGTTTTCAGAATGACAGAATATGAAGTCATAAATAAAGTATATAAAAGACGAACGACATATGCGAGCAGATACTCATCATATTTGTATCGCTGATGGTGCACTTCAAACATGAATATTCTGTTCCTGCTTCTTAACCTGGTGTGCATCACTTTTGCATCAAAAAGTTCAATGAGAAAGTGCTGTAATTGGAACGAAAGCGTAGTAAATTTCGAATGTGTACCGAAATGGCAATTGAAGCAATTCGGAGATGATTTGAATAGTAGATTTGATCTAAATATAAGAAGTTTTCATTGGAAATTCGGTCTCGATTGTAAAGAGAAGAACCAATTCCATTTGAATATATCCATCACTAAAGAGTATTTTGATCTAAATCCATGTGGAGAGCTTATCAGAAATCGTAATAACAAGATGTACAAGACGTTGGATTTTTGTGTTGATTTATTTGATGGAAGTTTCGGCGCTTTCGAATGTGTAGTTGATATGAATATGGACGCATATACAATTGGTAAGTTTCTATATATTAAATTTTTACATATTTCATATTAAAATATGATTTTTAATTCGTTACTAATACGTACGAAACTAACATTTAAAAAAGGTAACTAAAAACAATATCAAACATTTTCTTAATTTAAGAATTAATATAATCATCATCATAGCGAGGGTTTGCAATGCGGAAGGGCCCACAATGGTGGGGCACTGGATTGTGAGCCCTTTGTCATCTACCAAAAAATATTTGAATTAGATTCAAGAATACATATTTTGTTATCAAGTTGCTATGGGCCCACGACAACCTTAATGCAGTCCCCAAATAGTGTTAGTTAACAAGTAAACTGAAATCAACAAGGAAGGGGACACTTCGATTATTACTGCGAAAGTGACCAATATTTCTAACAACACCACTAATTTGAATGGACAAAGAGATCAACGAATATAAACATATGTAAGTATATAATGATATCTTTGTATATTTGATATTTTGCTATCCTATTTGTGATTATTACAATGAATCTTTGCAACAGCAAATATAATTTCTTGAGATATTTCTTTCAATTAAAATTCTTAAAAAGCCATTAGTTAAGAGAATATTATAGGGCAGTTTTACTTCAGATTACGAAGCTTTGATATATCAAAGTCTGCAATTGGAAGCCCCATTTGACATACAATTACCTGTATTATAAAAAGCAAATAGAAAAGCATTTGCTACCTTTGAATATTATTTATTATTCAGAATAAAGCTCTTTTGGTACAATGCTTCGGAAAACCCTACTGATCTTAACACTTTGGAAAAATAAATTCATGTGTTTCTTTCAACTTCCCTAATAACTTCCTTAATTCTACAATTGGACCAGTGAGTAACAGCATCATTTAAAGATTATTATGGCTCCTTAGAAAAACTTCTCCATTAAAAATGTAATTGAAAACATTTATAGTTTTTGGAAAGAAATTACTAAGAACTGGCTTAAATGGAGTTTAACTCAAAATGGCCATATTTTGAAGATATACGGAAGAAATTACATCAAAGAAAATAGAAATGTAATTATCCATGGTTAAATCAATGGTTATAAATGTATTGAATGCAATTCTTAAATATCATTGAACGTTTCATTTATTTTCTAGTTTAAGTAATCCTGTTTTAGGAAGAAGTGTTATTAAACGATCCGTTTTACATTTAATAACTGCATATATGCAATTTTTAAATTAATGACAAACAATCACAAACAATAAACTTTAGAGTAAAACTTTTCTTTGTTCGAAAAAAGACTGTTTATTTTCTTTCTTTGTGTACGAATTTTTTTATGCTTTATTTTTATTTGCAATCTGCCACAATCTAACAATAAGAAAATAGTTATAATATATTTACATTGAGAGGAATAATAACCAATTAGAAATTTTCCTCCTCTTGACATCCAATATTTTTCATATGTGATGAAAATATCTCACCGTGTCACCACTGACATACGTATCATATATTTGCTATCAACGATTTAAAAGGTTAATTGCTAGAATATTTGGATGATAATCCAGACTTCAATTTGTCTATTTGGAAGTCATTATAGATAACATTGTTTGGTACGTACCTGGAAACTTGCATGTTCGAAGTGCCGTCTTTTCCACAAATTTGGATGCCATAAGTCCATACAGGTTTTAACACTAATTTATATACATGATGTTTGTTTTCTGTAGATTAATGGAACATTTTTCCTATCAACCAGTATAATTGACTGAATTTATAACTAGCTATTTTTTTGTCCAAATTTGCGTGTAAGACGCCGATCGTAGATGTTATTGGGCTGGATTTATTTTAATTCACCATTTCTTTAGCCAGTTGCGGATTACTTTCAAGTTATTTTGCGTGTTCTGTGTGCAATTAGCGAATCTATATTTGTTGATAGGATGACGATATCATCAACGTAAATAGCAACTGTGCCTTGCATGGTTGTCAACAGGTCTGACATGTATAGATGGTATACAAAATAAGTCCCAAGATACTTCCTTGCAGAAAAGACGGAACGTTTACAAAGTAATTTCATTGAACTCATCTATTATCTATTTCAAGATAATTTAAATAAATATAAAGTAGGTCTCAAAAATTAAATTCTTAGGTACATGTCGTTTTATGAAATCGAATAAATAATCAATATTATATTTCATAATATACTTTACAAAATTTAAAAATATATATATTAACAATCATTGAACATTTCATAAATAAGTTTAAATAAATGATTTTATTAATACAAATTCGTAAATAAATATGAAGATGAATCAAGTTATAAATAAATAATTGTAGATAACAAATTATATTTTTTTTTACATTGATAAATGATTATTTAAACTTACATTAATAAATTTAATCATATCTATTGAAGATTTATTATATGTCTTTATTAGAATTTTTAGTTATGCCTTTTTTAATTTTCTACTTTTCTTTGTATTTATATAATTTTATGGTTCTACATTTCGTTATTTTTTGTCAAATAAACAATATTTACATGTTCACCATTATTTTTATCAATTATTTTTCTGCATAAGAATAAAGATTTCAGTTAATGTCTTTTGTTTATAGTAAGATAAAAATGAATAACAGGTATAAAAGATAAATATAATTAGATTACATTATCAGACATTAATATTGTATTATTGTATTTTCGCTATTGCCTTATCTATGAATATAGTCTCACTGTATTGGTTGGGGTTACCGCTTATTATTACATGTAGAAAATGTGTGTGACTTGTATCAATTTCTGTCCTGATGGAGCGAGCTAATGCAATTATTAGAAGTGAAAGCAGCAGCCGGAAAATAAGGAGAGGCTGAAAAAGCAAACGTTATGGATACATTTGTGGACTGTTAACAGACACTCAACATATTTGCCAATGTTCACACGCATTCCGCTCTCTGCCAAAATGAATGTGGTTCATCTTTTCTGCTTCGCGTACGTTACTTTGGCGGCCGGGAATACTTTGAGGAAGTGCTGTGATTTGGATAAAACCGTGATGGATTTCAATTGCACGAGGATCTCGCATTCCGGCGAATTCGGTGTTGCTTTGAGTAAATCGTTCGGTCTTAATCTGGGACAATTTCAGTTGGAATTCGGGTTGGATTGCAAGGATAAGAACAAATTTCATTTGAATCGGAGCATCGACGAGGAATACTTTGATCTGAGTTCGAACGGAGAACTTACTAAATATTACGAAGATAAAATTTTCAAAAAGTTCGACTTTTGTGTCGATCTGTTCGATGGTGGTTTCGGTGCGTTCGAATGTGAAGACACTATTAATTTAGAGACTTACACAATAGGTAAGAAATATATTATAGAAGATAACTTGCCATTGAAGATATTACTGTTGATGGATGAGAAAATTTCCCATTCATGTGTTTTTTTTTTATTTCGTACATTTTTCTCTGTAATTACAAATAAACAAAAAAGATATTGACCGAAGTATATCCACTCTGTTTATGTAATTTATAATTGTTGCTAGAAACAATAAAAAAAATCGACAAAAATTATAACATTCAATTATTACCGAATTTTCATACATTTTCTTTGTAAAAAAAACATAATATCTCATTAATCTGCATATATTTTTTGTATAAATAAAATCTTGTCTCCTTTGTTTAGTATTATATTGCAATTATGTAAGAAATTAATGTGTTTCCTTTTTCTATTTTATTTTTTATTACAATGTTTGTTTAGTTAATTGATTATCTCGATAAGTTGAAATTCCTTATTGAAGTGAATTTCGTACATATCAATATTTTATCTCAATTAAAACATTAACATATCTGCACTAAATACATAATTTATGATATGAAATGAACAATCTATTTAATTCGTATATAAATTACAAAATAATGATAATATAATAATAAATAACATATAAATATCGATAGAAAAAATCTTCTATTCGAAAATTTTAGTTTATATAATTTTTTTAATAAAATTTATAATTCAATGGCGGAATGTATATAGATCATTTCATTTAAGTTTAATGTGTACGTTTATGTTATTAGTTTAAATTAAAATTTGCATGGCGCTATTAAATGAGACAAATTAGCTGAAAATTCATGTTTTAAAATTTGCAAAATTGTAATAATATTTATTTACTAATTGCTTATATTTTAATCCCTTGATAATATTTGGTTGATTTTCGCGTGATTATCGTGAAATATATGATTTTTTAATCTTCATTTTATAATACGCAATCCACATTCAATAGAACTTTTAACTATAACACATATACACAAATTATGAATATGCTATATTAAGTTTGAAACGTTCTACTTAATAAACAAAAATAGATATTTAGATATCCCAAAACTATTTATGAGAAGTCTCGGGAATAAAACATCTGTTAAACTTAATATTAATATCTTCCATGACTGTAGTTTATAGTTTCTTAAACTTTTTGGTCCGCGACACCCTTTTCACTAAAAAAATCAAAATAAATGCAAAAAAATATATATATAAATTATTATTTTTTATAAATTATCGGTTTTCTCCCATTCTGTATAAAGTCTCTTTTTGTGCTGTTTATATTTATGCGGTTTTAGAGTGCTCGATTATGGTCTAAAATAGTATGATATTGGCGAAATATTTACCCGCACTATGCGAGGTATTGATATATAAAACTAATTATGATATAAAACGTTGTCTACTAAACTTGATAGGAAGTATTCTAGATATAGTCTATTATTTTAGGAAACAGTTTGATATTTCTTTGGTTGACTTCACATATACACATCATTTTCAAGAATGTTGCAATTGAAATTATATAATAATCATTATATATAAATTATATAATAATTCTCAAAAAAAATATATTTTAATTTTATTACTTAATACACAAAAAACAGACATTTAGATATCTTACAACTGTTTACGAACAGTTGCAGAAATATAACTGAATTGTGATGTTTGTTTAACTTAATATAATTTATTTTTTGTGTATCTAGTTTACATTTTTAAAGAATAAAACTGATCATTCCGTGATTGACATTACATATACAAATCATTTTTAACTCAGATTTTGTTTTAATACGTAATCCATATTTATTTAAACATTGAACTATATAAATTACGTAATAAATCTCAAATTATGAACATATTATAATTTTCTACTTGATTCATAAAAATAGACATTTAGATATACAAAGTTGTTTATGGGAAGTTACGAAAAAAAAAACTATGAAATATAACGTCTGTTAAACTTAAAATTAGGATGTAGTCCACATTTTCAGGAAAATAATAAATAAATATATTTTTTGATAAATTCATTTTTATTACTTTTATTATTATTTAACATTTTATTAGCTACAATTATTACTAACTTTAAAAATATTATAGTAATTTATCAATAACTTAACAACCTCACTGTTGCGGAGAAAATAACCCTTCGAGCTATTACGAAAATAAGGCTCCCAGAAAATCCACTGCATTATCTTCTTATGACTTTTTATATGATGCCACATTTATTACCCCAATTTTGGTTCATTTAACCATCTTCTGCACAACACTCTGTGTCAAAGACTCTTACCGCAAGTCATTACAATTTTACAAGTTTATAATTGAGAGTCGCAAAATGGTTAAGATTCCATCTTTAACAATTTTTGAATATCTTCAAAACCCCATAATGAATGGTCTGTTCTCTTTATTATTTATATTTTAAATTCTATATAAAAATTATTTTTGCTTCTTATAAAAATGTATTGTTCACTTATATATGTGCGGAAAGACTACGTTCATTAGGCCTTTGTATGTAAATATACAAAAGAAAAGTTTATTATTACTAATTTACTAAAATTTAGGTATGTAAATGTAATATCAAAAAAATAACACAAATATCAAATTTAACAATTTGTTTGTGAAGATTTAGAAGTAAAACATCTTTGTTATATAAAACTCAATTATAAATAATGTCCTCAACATTCAGGAATAAATGATATTTGCAAGTTGAGGAAAGTTAAAATTATATTCTTCAGATAAAAGAAAACAAGAAAACCTAATTAAATGATTATGAAATAATACATCTTACAAAAACGATTTTTTTTATTTCCAAATATATGTAAACGTGATATTTTCATTTGCCTTTCAGATTATTGTACAATATACTTTGTATATTATAACTAAAGTAAATGTGTTTATTATGATAACAAATTTAAACAAGCATTTCTTATATAATAAACGGGCGACTCATTATGACGATTAATATAATTATAAATATGTGAAACGTTAATTATATATGATTATAATGTAACAACATAAATGAATAATTGAAAATACATAAATAGTAATTATTTCTCATAAACATTAGTGTTTTTAATTCAATATATGAGCCATTATTTTTTAAACTTATACCACATTCATTTTTTCATACATCGAGATATTTAAGGGTTTGCGTTTGAATTAATTTAAAAATATATTGGAAAATGTTAAACAATTTATCAAGAAATCTTGCTCAACTGAATGTATGATTATAAATATAAAATATCTATTTCTTACTAAAATTACCATTCCAAAAGTGAACTTACATCACCCCTTAAAAGAAACCGCTCATATATTGAATTTACTAAAAATTCAATGTAAGTAAAAATTCTGCCATCAACTTGAAATATATAAAGTCCTCAAATATATTAATCAATCTTAATATTGCTTAATTTTAATTGTACGTTCTTATAAAAATCTTATAGTTATATATTAAAAATATTAACAAATAAAATATATATAATCATCAAGAACGTAGAAACCAAAATTTGCGAGATGTTAAGAAATGTAATATTTAAATGATTCTCAAAATTATTGCACAATTGTAAATGTTACCACATTTGGCAATCCGTCAGACAACCATGAACTTCGTTTTAATAAGAAAGAAATAAATGATTTCCAATATCTTCCATGGTCTTCTACAAAGTGATTAACATTACTCACTTATATAAACAAATATGAGTAAAAAAACATTATATTAATTTTTTTTCTCAGAACAAAGGAATTAATCTATAGGAAATAATGCTGTGAATTCTGTAACGTTTTAGTTTTTTTTTTTTACTTTCTAAATTGAATATAGTTGTTATTTAAGAATTTATTAAAATTAGCAATTTGTATTAAGTAAAAATGTATATGTATTATTTTAAACAGCATTAATACAATTTATAAAAAAATAATTCAACATTTCATACCTATTTAACTACTATTTATATACAATTATATATGTATGCAATTTAATAGGCGCATATTTATTATGATGAACGGATGTTTTGCAAATTGCTTAATATCCGTTAAATTAATTATCGTGCAGATGATGTCATTTCTCTGACGTTGTCATTATGTTAAAATGCAAAGAACAATATAAATATTTGCATGTAAAGTAATTGAATATAGATCGAAGCCTTATGAATATTGTATTTATATATTAGAAATATATATAGACGTTCATAAATAACAATATTATGTCGCAATTAAATCAATGCCAATGATGTGTTCATGATTTATATAACATTTAAATTAATATTATTTTAGTGACTTTCTACAAAAATGAACGTAGAAACTAAAATATGTATTATATAACGGTATTTCGAGATAATGAAATTAATAAAAGCAAGGATTATTTTGTGTTGATAAAAAACTAATAGAATTGGTAATAATAATCGTCTTATTACTATTTATTTAATATTAATATGTTACTGTTATTCATAAAATATTAATATTTACCGTTGCAGCAGTTTTTTAAATCTAGAAAATTTAATAAAATATCTATAATAAAAAAATATAAATTAAAAATAAATATTGACTTTCAATTTTATATATTATGTAGTATTACTAGTTACTAATAAAGTTTTATCTATTCTACTTTAGCCTTTCATTAATAAGAAGAAAATTCGCCCATTCATAACCAGACTTTGCTTAACTATAAAATGTCAATCCTTCTTTAAACCTAGATTAATATAAATTTAATACAAAGTTTTCTTTGAACATTTTAATTATTTTTATTTGTTCTACATACAAAAAATAATTTAATAATAATAATTTATTGGCCAGAGATATGGAAAAAGGAAAATGAGATAAAATTGTTGTACATAAATTATTAAGAACGTAAATGCATTATAAATTATAAACCTTAAAACAAATCTATATACAACAATACCTCATATAGTATGGGTAATTAACAGTTCCATCAATATTCCGCGCTGTTTGAAATCGGACAAAATGAAAATTTTATTGATGGAAAAAAAGTTTGTGTACCATTATTAAACATCTTTATTCGTCACAATAACCAAAAAGCTATCGACCAAAGTCTTTCTGCCCGTTTTGTTTACTATTTTTTAGAATGTATTTCTATTTTGATCAATTAAAATTTAGTTTGTTTTGAGAATCATTTTCAAACTAGATTTCTTAAGATCTCGCAGATTTTGGTTTCTGCGTCTAATAGAACTTGCATTATGCAAAGTATTACTGTTTATAAATAAATACAATTGGTCAAATTGTTATAGAACTTGGTCTTTTGCTCAAATACATTGATTTTTTCACTTTATAATTTCAATACTTTATACTTATATGTATACTTTATTACTCAAATATTGAAAATAAAGAATTGCTACATTTCTGCTCATAATTTGATATTTATTGATTTAAATATTTCATTTAATATTTTTATTTAATGAATATTCCAAGATGTTTGTTTGTTTGTTTGGAAATGTAATTAAAGCATTGGAAAGATATAATGCACAAGTATTTAGTTGAGTGGAACAATTCCATAATGTTTCCATTGAATGAACTTCTAAAGTATGCGCTTTGCCGAGAGGCGGTATGCGGCTAATACCTGCGGTATGTCTAGTTTCTTTCCTTTTTCCTTGTACATTTACTGCTATCTCCTCGTTTTTTAAATTTTATAAACGAATCGAAAATTCTGAGATAAGATAAGTTGCATATCTGTATCGTCACTAAGCCAAATGTATACTAGTGTAGTGTTTATATCAAAGTTTTCCCACGTAGAAAGGTGCATGCAAGAGTATCCTTGAAGTTTGACTATCAAACAAATAGTTCTTAAACAATTATCAGCAGTCTCGATGAGTCGCCAAACGAGAAACACATAAACGACGAAACGCCTGATCCCGTGTGGATAATCATCTCCATGCTGGACATGTAAATAGTACATCGCAAGTGTAGTTCGTGTATTAGATCACAATGCTCCGCGCGTGTTCAATACTAATAGCAGTGTTTGCATTATTTGCGGAATCGAAAGTGGTTTTGTCTAGCAAGGAGTATTTCATCCACAAATGCTGTGAATCGAATCAGCAGTTCAATGAAAGCGTTAGTTGCGTCGCCAAGTCTAAAGACTACTCAATTACCACCTACAACCGGTCAGTACCATCATTGAACAAAGTGCCATTGAAATACGCCGAGTTGGACTGTGATAAGTACATGCTCGAACCATCACAGTATGAAGGTGATGTGTATTTTCTGCAGGATAACGGCACACTGTGGATGCCGAACGCGGACGATCTGGTCAACTTCGAGGAATACTGCGTTGACCGTGATTCGAACGGAACAGACCATGTTTTGGTATGCTACAGGAACGAAACTGAATCGGATATATCTATAATTGCTTACAAAATAGGTAAATAATCGTTTTTTTTTCCAAAATACGATGTATTAACGTCAATTACATTATTAGTTTTCCACTTCAACAGTAATTCTTATCAATCATATATTATTATATCCATTATTATGCATTAAATCTGATTTGACTCATTAACGCCAATTGCAGTTGGCATATCAAAAAATACATGAAATTCGCCGTAATCCTGACAATTAACTAATTGGAAAATGATATGAAATATTGTTTGAAGATAGATAAACATACCGCGCAATACGTTTATTATGTTTACTTTGCAAACAATCGATCTATAATCATATTTACCGACAGGGTTAGGTCTTTGACAAATTCCCAGCAGTATTTAATTTAGCGAGGTGTTTTTTTGTAAAATAATTATCTCGGCTTTTAATTGCTATTATGCATCACTTTAAGAACTCCACATGATTCATATTATTTAACCATTTCTGAGAAACGCAAGTCGTATTGTATTTGAACAACCCGATAATATAGTATAAAGAGATAACGTTACGTATAGTTATTCTGGCTCATGTATCATCAATTAATCAATCAATAGATATTGAAGTGATAAAAAATACCAATCTATTATAAATAGAAGTTAAATGTTGTAACTTGTAAAATAAATATCTAAAATATTTGTACAAGTTTTTAAGAAATATTATTACGTTGATTTCTTACAGTTCTTTCGTCATTTATTTTATCTTTCATTAGTAAGTAACCGAAAAAATATCAAATACTATTTTCTTTGCTGAATATCTCTTTGTTTCTTTTGCTGTCATTCGGTACTTGTTTGTGTGCGCAGAGAGTATAATTACATTCTAATCTTCTCAAAACCAATGCTTTGACACTAGTAATTGCAATATATATTTTTATAATCATTGTAACTACAGTGGAACCTCGCTTAACGATCACATCGCATAACGAGCATTTTTCTTAACGATCAAAATGAGTTGTAAGAAAAATGATTCGCGACGTTTCGCATAACGAGTGACGATGAGTAGAGAAGTCCCGGTTCGCCTGCTATATAATTTTTAAAACTTATTACACATTTTATGTGCATTTTTAAATATATTTCACTATACGAGTAACGGATTAAACTCGTTAAGCGAGGTTAGATAAAGGTTTAACGAAAGTGTAGTAATACACTTTCGTTAAATAAAAAAGTTACGAGCACATCGTTAAAAAAATGTCTTTATGTATTAATTACGTAACTTTTAGGATAATATACTAAACGATTTAATTTTCTCTGTACAGAATATTAATTGATTCCTTATACGTAATTATGTTGAATCATTTCAATACATTGCTGTAGTTGAGATTAATAGATTATAGTCTTATGTAACATAAGAGGGCGACTAATGGTTAAGTTACCCTACCCACGATTTCATGGGCGCCGGTTCGAATCCTGGTTAAGCCAGGCCCTCTCGGTACTTGCAGGTATAGGGCCATCGTTCTTCACAGATGGACAGTCAAATGAATGAGGTTTAGCATATGGACCTTCATTCAAGTCGATGGACAATGACAGTGTTAGGGATAGCAGCAGATTCACAGTCAAAAGAAATAGTGGAATTGTAGAGCATCAATATACTACTGAAGTTAACCTACAAGACGACAGCCAACCAACAAATTTAAAAATCAAATCAATATTACATAAGTTCTGATTCATTTCATGTGTTTTTATTAAGAAACTTTTCAATAATTCAAATTTGTAGCTTAATTATTAGACTATTTAATACATATGAAATAAATATATACAGATAATCCTTTGCAATTTCAAACGTGGCTACCACACATACATAAAATTTAAGTATTTTTAAAATAATTACTTCAGTACTAAAAGTTGCATATATTCTACATTTACTTTGGCTGCTGCGACCATGTAATTTATATTTTCTCATTTTATTACATTTTCTTTTAAATCCATTATTTTTATTAATATGAATAAGTGAACATTTGGTGAAACTTTCCAAATTTCCAAATAAGATTTTTTTCTAATTCTAAGAAATATTATTACCATTATTATTTTAAAATTAAGAAGATATTGTTTAAATATCAATTTAATCTTCTTTCTTTTCTACCACATTTAACTAAAAGTTTTTCTATAAAATCGTATTAAATAACTGTAAACAAACAAAACTTTTAATACTTATTTTCACTTTGTATTCAGATAATGATTCGATTCTTATATAATATATAAGAATTTTGAAATTTCCTGCTATTTTATAAATATCTATTATTCAACAATTTTCATTAATAAAATCTTAGATAAATTAATGTAAATTGCTGTATATGTAAATTCCATTTGCTGTTCCACTTTCGATAAATTATAAATATTTTCAAACGGAAACTAATCGTAAACCCATGTTCATAGGCTTAAAATAAGTATGCGTTGATTTAGCTCGACGATTATTGGAAAGTTATTGAAAACAACTCGTGGAAAATCAAAGCATTGAACCCGTGTCCGTCCTATAACAATCGGTCACAATGGCACCAACGCAACATATTTTTAGAACTGCTCTGCTCACACAAAATTTCTTTGAAGGAAACTCATAAATTCTTGATTTTATGTAATATCTTTAAAAGGTTCAGGAGATAATTGAATAACTGCTGGTAGTAGCTTTTTTTCGAAGACGATAGGAAATTCCACACAACCTGTTCCACATTCAAGAATTCAAAGCATAATTTAATCATCTACCTCATTTATTTCAACTACATCCGTTCACATTTTAACGACATCTTGTGTATATTTTTATATAATGAACATTTTTGATAATTGTACATTTTGAAATAGAAAAATAATAATAAATAAAATTGATTGTATAATATCATACAAAGGGAAAAACATATATTTTTGTGAAACATTTAAATATATTCAATTTTTTATCGATATTTCTCATTCAATAAACACGTATATTGATGTAATTATGTAACTAGATTGTACGTACCTTGATCTATTCTGAATGTATACTAAATGATGATCTTATCTATAGAACCAGGTAAAGTTATGTTTCCCGCAAATCTAAATATTGTAATAGTGAAATTACAAAATTGTCATTAAATATATGAAGTAATTTTATTTTCATAAAATTACTTGGAATTTTTATTTTTTTATTAGAAGATCAATACTATTTAACCAAGTTGACAATAAAGATTTTTATAGATTGAAGCAGTAGTAAATTCTAAAAACTACAACTTATCCAGAAAAAAACTAAAACTTTTCAATTTTGTTGAATAGTTAGTTGATATTATAATATTTACAAAATTTGAACATCTGTACTATAATTATACTTCGGTTAACGTTGCTTCGATATAACAAAGTTCGTAATTTCAAGCCCCATTAAACAAAACAATATTCCAATTTAAGTACAATCATCCAACAAACTATGAAGTTGTACTAGAAGAAAAAAATAATATCAATATTAGCCAGATGACTCAATAAATAGTTTTCAAAAATGTTGATGAAGAGAATGTTAAAAAATGTTGAATGTAGAAGATGCTGTTTTTTCAGTGAAGGTAACCAAAAAGAAAATACCTCAACAGCCAAAAATTTCAAAAGGCGCTTAAATGACATAGAAAACTTTTTTTAATTTAAATGTTCCTGTTTGAGAAAGAAGAGATATTATTAAGCGATCAGAGTGAAATGCAATAATCAATATAGGAAATTGTTAAACGAAAGAGAAAAAAAGCACAAATATTATAAATGATTACTGTTTATTTAAGAAAACTTTTCGTTAACACAAAATAACTTTTAATTTTCTTTACAAAGAAACATATCACCATTTCGACTACAGTATTTTTACCTCTGGTAATGAAAATTTGCTTAACTTAATTTCGTAAAACGCATCCTATTTGTTAATTGAGGTATATCTGTATTTATTTTGTAAATTATTTAAAAAAAAACATCTATTTTATAACGTGGCTGAATAAATGCAAATAAATTAATATTTAAAGTTATCGCTTATTAATTTGTAATATCGTTAGAAATTATTCTAAACAATTATCAAATAAATAAAAGTTTCCATTATTTTATTTGTTTGAGATTGTATACAATACATACTAAATTAAAATATAGATACGAGATATCTGTGAGATTATAAATAAGATGGACAACCATATTTATATCATTTCATAAAAATGTGTGTCATATCAAAGTACATAACTGCGAATTACTCATTTAGAACATATTAATCTCAAAATGTATTTGCTTCGCATATTTTTTTTACCATTGGTTGAGTACTTCCCCTACTCAGTTACCATGAGCTTTTATCGTACTTTGCTTGTTGTGTGTATATAGCAAATGCAGTGCAGTGTATAAACAGTTCATCATTGAGATTTACAATGTTACAACTACTGTTAGTGCTACTATTACCAGTAGCTATATTATCGGAGTCTACACAATGTTTAAATAACGTTACAATTCCATTAACTACCAAGGACTTCAACTCAACAACGAAGGTGTTCAGAAAGAACAACTTGACCTTTCGGCAGACGGAAACCATAACACAGAATGGAAATATCCTCGGATGCGTTTGTGATGTGAAACAGTGCATAAAGAAGTGCTGTCCACTGGGACAATCGAAAATAAACGATACTTGTCAGGTGGATGGAAATTTTCATACGATCTCCGTGTATGACTATATGGAACACCTTCACAATACAACTGATTTTCACGTAGTCGTGAAAGACACAAATTGCGACGGTTACCATCTTGAAGAGGACGAAATTTTCTATATACAGAAGCATGGAGGTTTAGTCATTTCCAGCGATATAGAGTATAATCATTCGTTTCATGATTATTGCATCGACTATTTTTCTTCCGGAAAGATCAATGCGTACCTCTGTGTAAGAGATGATGAAGTACCAGAAAAAAGTCCACTTGTCAATACCATTGGTAAGAATGAACATACAACTTAAAATGGTTTCATCTTGTTACAAAACTTCGCCTTTAAATTGTTATGCATTTATCGATTTATTGATTAACTTTCAGAAAACCAAAATAAATACAGTGAATATTCTTATAATTTTAATATCATAATAAGAAAGTGATTTAAAATAATCATAAGAATCTATTCCATATAAATTTTGTAAATTATCCGAAATTGCATATTAAATTTATAAACTAAAAATGATAAAATATGAACTAATTCTTAAATGTTATTATTTTGGGGTAGATTTTTTACCGAAAAATGTCCATTATATTTCTTAAATTGTTATTAGAAAACATCAAATATTAATTTTTATAATTAAGACTTTACTAATTAGTTTCCACAATGTTGTGTAGTTATTATGATGTAAACATCTCAAGTTACAGTATAGTTTGCAATCCAGATGGTTACTTTCACTGCTGTTTATGTTTCATTTCGATCTCAAACTCATCACTTCATACTGAATATTTGAAATGTATTTATATTTCTAAACCTACTTCATGTAATTTAAACACCACTGCAAAGTTCGATTATTTAATTAAATTGAATTTTACGTAATCTATTATATATGGCATCAAAATGCATACATAATCATGAGATTTTTGACCGCAGTCTTCTCCCCGTTTTATTTATAATTATTACAATCTAATATATATAAGAACATTCAACATGAGGAGTCGAAATCCGACATCCTCCCATCATTCTTGTATCCATATTGTAAAGGAATATATTTTAAGATAATGGGTAAAAAAAGGTCCTTGATTTGTGTCAAGTAAATATGTTTTAAAATTTTCAAACCTGATTTTACTATTATTTACTTGGAAATGCTATTAACAAGAATTTAAAAAAAATATCAATATAATAATTATATAAATACCGAATTCCTAAAATCTTATACTTTTATACAAATCACACGTAGAAATTACAATTCCTATGTAGTGATATGTGACAAAAACTTCAGAAACCTAAATTTGATTATTAGTAAAAATAAAAATATTTTAAATTGACTCTAATCTTTGAAACATTTAATTAAGTAATACGTACATAGGTAAAAAAAATCGATAACCAAGAGTTTTCTTTCAAACTTTCTGGTTGTAATCATTGAGCCACTTGCCTGTTAAAAAAATACTCTGGAGCCTATTTTTACTAGTGAAACGAATTTTCCAAACATAGCTCCCACCAATGTGAAAGCTGGGGCCGTAATTTCTTATAAAAAGAGTTACATTTGACTACCCCTGGCATATGCAATGAAGATTGTATTTATTATTTCATGAAAAGGAATATTTATCAATTATATAAGAAATCTAGTATATTCAATAATCTAAATCTCTCTAAAATCAAATTGTATTTCTTTGTGATTCAAACTTACTGCAATACAAGTGAACCTTAGTTTATGAACATAATTCGTTCCGGAAACGTGCGTGTAATCCAAAGCACTCGTATATCAAAGCGAGAAAAATACTTGTGCCTTCCAAAATACGGGTAATCCAAGGTTGCACTATACTTAAATATGATACATTTCAAACATAAAATCAAACGGACGTGTGGCTTAGTACATGTGAAATATATATGAATATTGAATGAATAAACAATAATGTTTATAAAAATATAAAATATTTAACTTATTATATGGATATTATATTATTTTCACATACAATATTTATAAAATGAGTAAGAAAAAGGCAAGATAATGTTGATATGTTAAATTTTAGAATAAATTTCCTATCCGGTAAACATGACAAGTACAGGAAACGGATCTCTAATCATCATACATGAGTTTTAGGTCGATGCATATATTGGTGGAGCAAGTGTATAAGTTGTAGCCGCATGAATTTTGGCAAAGTAAATCAACCAAATCCATTCCACTAATCTATCTTTATATGCGTTTACACTAATTCAATTTAATAATTTAATAATCGAAAAATTAAACAAAATAATGACAATTAATTACTTATATGCAGTCTGGTCCATTAAACTCAATAGTCCATTAGTCTCAAATTAGACTCAATGAGACATTTTGTGAGACACATAAAAAAAATACAAACTACATATTTTTAATGAAATTTTGTAGAAAATTAAATTGATAATGTACTTATTTCAAAACGTTTTTGGATAATTATAAAGTAATAATGAAAATCATTACATTACCATCATTAGGAATCAATCACAAAATTGCACTTAACATAAACGAATGACTATTTCGTAATAAATAGTATTCAAAATATTATGTGTTATGTTAAATGTGTATGTTCGACGTAACAATTTTCCATGAACATATCGTAAATACATTTGGGAATAAACCAATTACCGAGGCAAAACTTTCGCACCGCGGCTTATCATTGGTAGAACGGTTTCCCCACTAAATACATATTCCGGATTTTTTTTATACATTTTTGTTTGTATAACACAACCATCCCAGTTTCTAAATAAATTTCAAATGATAAAGACGTAAAATGTTTAAATTACTGTTCCTGGTATTATTGCCAGTAGCTTCGTTCTCAGAATGCCTGAACAATATTACCATTACCTTAAGCAACGGCGATTACAACCTGACAACAAACGAATACAACAAAAACAATTTAACATTTCGTCAGAATGAAACTGTCGAGGTAAATGGTAAAATTATAGGATGCGTTTGTGATGTGAAACAGTGTATACATAAGTGTTGTCCACTAGGACAATCTAAGATTAATAATACTTGTCGTGCGGATTCAAATTTTCAATCGATCTCGGTGTATGATGAGAATAAGCATTTATTCAATACAAGTGAATTTCATGTGGTTGCGATGGATGCAAATTGCGACGGATACAAACTTGAAGATGATGAAGAATTCTATTTACAAAAGAATGGTGGATTAGCAGTTTTGAGTGATACACTCTACAAGCATTCGTTTTATGAATATTGCATCGACTATTATTCTGATGAAGGGCGGGTCAATGCTTATCTTTGCTTTAATGAAGAAGATGAAGAGATAAGTAGTCCACTTGTCAATGCCGTTGGTAAGAATCGAACTATATGATGCATTTTTCAATAAAAAAAAATCACAGCTCTATTCTATTACCTAAGTAAAAAGACACTAAACGTACCGACTTTATAAGTATACTTAATCCTATCGTGATAAAGGTCAAAATCTTGAAAACAAGTTATATTTTTTATTTTCATTCATTTTCATAATATGTCTGATATTTCGGATCTGATATTTCCCAAAAATATTGCGAACCGGTTTTTTCCTTCTTTAATTTCATCCGAAACTGACCGATAAGTTGCGTAGACCTTCTACATCAGCGTTTCTCAAATTTTTTGGTACGCACTTAAAACAAAATCTCCTGAAGAATGGGTATATGTAGAAAAACATCCAGGATTGATCTGTCATCAATTTTCTTTCGCAATTTTCTTTCGCAACCACCACTTTCACATTACTCGATCTCTACAATTACTGATTCTCTTTATGATTCTCTGTGATCAATCAATAAGAAATTAACATGCAGTTATAATGTGTATCGAATTTACATCATATTTTCCATTTTTGCAAAATTATAATGAATTGTCATAATAATTATTATGAAAGCAGAAAGACCTATGGTCAATAGCCCATTGCAGCAGTTAAATTTTATTTTATTTTTATTATTGTATTCAGTTTTTTTATTTTGTAATTTTACTTTTTCAATGAATATTATTATTAAGATTTATTGTCTAGAATTACACACAAAAAAACATAAATTCATAAAAACAAATCAAAATATAAATAAAAATACAATATAGAAAATAGAACCTTAAATTAATAGATATTTGTTTCAAAGTAAATTAAAAGTTTTGGAAGTAATATTTTTAATTATACTTAGTGTTTGAACTTTTATTAATTATAAAAATTATGTATATTTTATAATAATTGATACTAATATTTTCTTTGCTTTTGTTTATTAAATTCATAAAATTGAAACTTAAATTCCTCTTAACGCCGAAATTAATTAAATTAAATTTTAAAATATTTTCTTTTATTGAAACATATAAAAAGATATTCAACATTTTATTGTATTGCTCACAGTTGGGGTGCGAATTTAACAGTTTATATCAAATTTATTTCCCTTTACAGTCTGGTTTTTTAACAACGTTATCGAATTTCTTGGGTAATTGACCAACTATGCATTCCATCTAATCTTGAAATTTTTGAAGAAAGGGTAGTTGTTGGACCCTTTTTCTTATTTTTCACATATACCCCTGAAAGAGATGACGAAGCTCATCCTCTTTTCTTAATATTAGTTCCTTTTCCTTTTTTACATAAGGATTCTGTTATCTGGGTCCTAAATGCCAAAAGATCCATTTGGCGCTTCTTTTGTATTCCCAAAAGTTCTATGTCTTTGCGATATAGCGACATAGCAAATAATCTCTAAAATCCCTGTAATACTCATAATCTACTAACCAAAAGAATACTAACTAAGAATACACATGTGTATAGTCATTTTGTAATTATTTACTTACCTTTGAGTTTACAGCAAAACAATACTGAAAATATCACTACGTCAAAACATACAAAACTTGGATATTAACTGTAAACTATTGCTAAATTTTATTGTTAGACTAACAAATGCCAGCACGTGTTAATATTTTAAGTTAGGAATGTACTAAACATATTACACCCTACCATCCCTCGATTTTTTTTCTGTCTAGCATATGTCGCGAATTTGATACATTCGGCGTTAATAAGATATAATGCAGATTTTTTTATATAACATCTACTTTTTTTTACAATCTTTCTATATAAGAACAATAGGTAAATTGTTAGCGGTATAAATGTAATGAAGATGGTGAACTCAATAAATAATGCACATAAGATCATAAAAAAAAACACTAAAAATCATAACTACTCGTGCTGAAAATACAACACCGGTGTGTCGAGACTGGAAGATCTGGAGCAAATCTTCGTAAATAATGTGTTAATGCATTTACTTAAAATATTAACTATTATTTATTATACCAAATATATTTCAAATAATTATTTACAAAATATCAGATTTACATTTATAATTCAAAATTATAATACTAATATATCGGAATATTTTCAGAATTACCGTTAAACTATAAAATTTATTGTATCAAGTAGACTTATCACATTCATAATAAAATATAAAATTATTAGAATTTATTTAAAGAGAAAATGTCCAATGTTAATTTAAATTAAATTGAATACATTCATTATATTTATGTAAACGAAGGATTTTCTCAGTTTGTTTATAAAGTTTTATTTTATTTATTTATTTATTGAAAGCGTTAATCACATATTTTATGATTCAACTGCCAATAATGACTATTGTCTACACGCGAAAGCATAAAAATAGCTACATAATTACGTAAAATTTCGAGTACGCAACGCTAGTTTTATGGCATTCAGAAGTATCCAAAGCTCAAGCGAGGATGTGAACAGCTCCTTGGTCCGCCCGCACCTAACGACTATGGCCTCAATCCTTTGTCAAATTCTAGTGTTAACATTGATCAAAGTTGCTTTAAGTTCACATTGCAGAAACAATATAACGTTGAGCAATAATGTTGTAAAAGATAAGAATATTTCCGAGTGCATCTGCGATGAACAACAATGCGTTCCGTTGTGCTGTCCTCCGGGACAATCGTGGATCATTGATAAATGCACCGAAGACAGTAGTAGAGTGTTGGAATCGATATCGGTATACGGTGGAGACAAATTCATAAAGACGACCAAATTTTATCCGATGGTGAAACATCATTGCAAGGGCTACATAGTACATCCATCAGAAATACAATTTTACTTGCAATCAGATGGAACTCTTTACATCGAAGATGAATACGAGGACTTCGATAGTTACTGCTTAGGTTACTTTAACGATGATCAGGAATTACAAGTCCATTTCTGTGAAAAACCATCAGAAGTGAGCAAATCCATTGCTGATAATGTGTCGCGTATTGGTAAGAATGCAGTATACAAATCTGTAAGATATTTAATTTCACATAATAGTAGAAACAACATTTATTGCACAAAAAAAAGTTAATTCACTTAAATATTTATCATTATAATTATAAACATTTCAAAATATTATTTAGATTTAAAAGTGATAATATGCATAGTATAGTTGATAGTTTTATAAAACTTTTTTTTGTAAAATGCATAGTTTTAAGTTACGAAAACAAAACCTACAAATAACAACAGAAATATAACATTCATAACCATAAATAATACGAATTTACTACAACGTAAAAATAAGAAAAAATTATCATATTTGGTCTTGCTGCGAAAGAAGTTAATCATTTCCTATGCTATTTAAATAGATTAAACCGCACCTCGGTCACATGCAAACGCGTTCTTTTTCTTTTTTACCTAATTAATGGTTATATACAAAACTACAGGAATATCTGTATTTGGTACACACGTTGAACCTTTTTCGTGAATGTAAATAATGTAATTAAAACACGCAATCCATCAGCGGAAAGCTTTAGTGTAAGCTTTGATGATTATACATACTTGTACATTGTAGTTTATTCTTCGTGTATTTAAAACAAACAAGTTCGATCCGCAAATATGCAGCAAAGTATAAACATATCTTAAATTGTTTCGACTCCGTCAGATCATAGTAAAGGAAAATAGAAATAGAACTGTTACAAATAAAATACACATAAAAACTATTCTCTGTAAAGACTTGCACAAGAAATTATTGAGAAAAACGTTAAGAAAAAATAATGAAATATTTATAAGTAAGGAAAAATCTAAAATTTCTTACTAGTTTATTCTTACACTTAAGTTGAAATTCAGCAATTCTTCAATTAATCAAATAAAGAGAATTTTAAAATAAAATAAAACAATAAAAGTATAAGTTCCATTATAATGTATATTTTATTTAACAGCAATATTTCAACAACCATAAAATTAAATAATTAATTACAAAAATTGATATAATATCATGAATCATATCAAACGGATACGTTTCGCCCACATTCATAGATATTTATTTAAATCTTATCATTGTTGCAAAATATGCCCGCGTTGTAATAGTAAACAATCAATGAAAATATATAAATTATAAAAAACACAAGAAGAAATAATTCAAGTGTGATTATTTCAAGTATACAAATAAAATGTACACAGTAATTTACCCTTAAATATTTCTGTTTTTTTTTAAGTTGACCTTGGTTGGTAAACAAACAATCTTTATTTATATCAGTTAATCTGTTTGCAATATATACTCGGATAATTACTTTACTGAAAGGTGGATCGAATAAACAAACAAAATCTATGAAAGAGAAGACAGATCCTAGCATGAACACGTGTATAATTTTTGGTAAAGAAAATAAACACCTTGAACAACAGTTTTTTTGAGAAATTATTAATACTCTCACTGCTTTAAATAATGATAAATATATGCCAATAACAAAATATTTAAATAATAGTTAGTAAATTTAAAAAAAATGAGTTTATTAAAACTTTATTTTACTAACTAGTAATTTGGTTTAATAACAAATAATAACTAAACCTACATAAATATTTTAGTTTTATTAATTGAGTCAACACAACACTGGAGATATTAACAAATAATTTAAATATTGTGAGATTAAGAGTTAATTTCTGTGATATAAGTATTTCAATTATGTAAAAACTTATTTAAACTTTGGACGTAAGGACTGCAGTATTTGTATGTATACAATAAATTATGTTTATTTATATATATATATCTCACAGTAGGACTTCAATCAGTTCGAAATGTCAAAACAAACTAAAATTTAAACAAAAAACAGATAATTTTTTCGTTTTGTTTCTGTTTTACTTATTTCCTCGAATAATCCGATTTAAAACAATAATAAAATGACTTGCTTATAAATTTATATAATTATATAAAAATAATAAAGAAAATCTGTCTGTATATTATTATTATTGTTTTTTGTTACAGGAATGATAATTTCGATGCCATTTCTAATATTAACATTCATAGTCTACTTGTTACTACCTGAAAGGAATCTGCATGCGAAATGTCTGATGTGTTACGTCCTGTCGTTGGCCCTGGCGTATTTCTTCCTCGTCTTCATACAATTTAACAATAGTTTGTCGCCGGCCACTTGCGCCGCCTTTGGTAATTACATAAATAAATCCAATTTACATTATGTTAAATCAATCAATTTTCAGCCGCATTTTGCCACTACTTTTTCATGTCCTCGTTCTGTTGGATGAACATATCATGCGTGGATATCTTCTGGACATTCAGGTAATTATCCAACGGACATTTATACACTTTATAAGCGAAATTAAGTGCAAAACGCATTAAAAATAATATAGCGGAAGTTGCCTATGTATAATCTACAAGGTCTCTGTGTGCACACTTTTTCCTTCATATCATTAATATTAATATTTACGATTAGATTAACACTTAACGAATGAACTGAAATTTTAGTTGGCAACAATCCAAAAACGCAAACGCCAAAGTGTGTGTGTACATATTTTCAAATTTTGTTTGAAACTCTGTCTCCGTTTTTTTTATTGTTTTCATTGAAAACAAAATTCCGTTTTCCGAAACGCATTTTACTATTATAAGTAACTATTGAACTCTATAATATTAAAAAAGTATTATTACATAAATAAATATAAAATGTTATTAAATATTGTATCGATGTGTTTCAGTGGGAAGCGTGGTTTTGGACTGAGTAACAAATCGGCGGAAAGGAAGCGGTTTCTGATATACTGCCTTTACACATACTTGTTTCCTCTATGCCTCATCGGAATAATTTTCATTTTAAACCAAGGAGAAAAGAAAACTTGGTTTCATCCGCAATTTGGACATGGACAATGTTTCCTAGGAAGTAAATTTTCTTTCAATATTTAGATAACGATGGAAATTAACCGAAATATTTCAGAGGGTTATCCGCATCTGCTATATTTCTACGGACCAATGGGAATTATGCTCATCTTCAATGTCATCTTGTTTACCTTAACAGCTTTGAAGATCCGCCAAATTAACAGAGATACAGCTATGCTCAAGAGGCCAGAAAATAAAATGCATTACGACAGAGACCGACAAACGTAAGCTGTGAACTAAAGTATTCAATATGCGATGTGCAATGATTTCTTTATTTACAGATTCCAGTTGTATATGAAACTATTATTAGCGTTGGGTATAAATTGGACGATGGAATTTATATCGTGGTTGGTGAATTGGACACTGAACGATACCTACAAAGAGATTTGGTACGTCACGGATTTCTGTAACGCCATATACGGGGTTATTATATTCATCATCTTCGTCTGCAAGAAGAGCATCTGGATAATGCTGAAAAAGAGGTAAAATTTCTTACTAACCAACCTTTCTACCTTTTGTATTTCTTGTCTTTTTTTTTGGTTTTTTAGTTGGAATAATTTCGTTCAATTTTGTATATTAATCCGTAACTTTTTCATTCGTAATGTAATATTCTTAAGCCTCGGAGGAATTGAGCCTGTTTTAACTGTGGACATATTTTCTAGATACTATATATTCAAGGGACAACCGCAGAAGGCCAGGAGTTTATCGATGAGAACGTCCGCGTTCGAAATGAGTCAAACGGAAAAAACTGTAGTGTACTAACCAAGAGTACCAAAGATTCATAATGTGCCATAAAATACGATCAAATCTATTTTCTTCATCTACGTACAAATCTATTAGGTCTCTCTCTAATATTTAATTACTTTATATTTGTATATATTCTATTGTAAGTTCATTTTATATAATATAAGTAACCACGCGCATTTCTTTATTTACAATTGTATTCCACAAATAATGAATACTAGTCATTGCAATAAACATTTAATGAAAGATACAATTTCTAAAGTTAAAAAAAAATCAACACGAATTCTGTAGTATAATATTTATGCACCCTCATTGACCAGGTTCTGTTGCTAACATTTAATTAAAATATGATTATATTAGGATACCTTTTATTTTGAATGTGACTACTGTTTATTACCAAATAAAAGCCCTTCTTTCCACGTGTTAAGTTTATTATCATTTTTATATTTATACTAAGTATACAAAATTGATATTTCATCCGAGATAAAGAGTTAATTAACTGGGGAATAATTATCTAAAGCATGGACAAGCTTGACCTTCTCTCCAGGGACTCCTCTCTTGATGACATGCGGAATTGCCTTTGGCACCATGCTGCGAAGAAAATTGTAATTGAATTATTTTCCTAATTAACATCGCGATGCTAGGATAATTACTTGATACAATCGATGATTGGACAGACGGACAAACACATCGTGCAACCAGTACAATCGTCTGTCACTTTAGGAATGTGCGTTTTCGCATCGAACTTAATTGCTTGATAACCAGAATCGTTACAAGCCATGTAGCATTTACCGCAATTGATGCACATGTCCTAAAAAAAATGATTAATAAATATCATAATAAAAATTAATGTATTTTTCTTACATCGTCTATCAAAGCAACAACTTGTTTCTTGTTGTCTAACGCCTTGTAAGGTCCTACATGTTTCAACGCCCTTCCAATAACGTCTCGCAATTTCGGGACTTGAACGTTTCCATCAATCTTCTGGTCTGCAATGCCGCTTTCGTTTACGGACACAATCTCTCCATTCGCATTCACGTGCAATTTAGTCATTTGCTTTTCCCTTTCTTCTTTGTAATGCCCGAAATGCGGTAATTTGTTACCATTAGAATCGCACAGACTTCTTATTGGTATTCCCAATTGGTGTTTAAATACTGGTGGACTTTGTCCATCCCAACCATGAAGGCGGTTCTCCAAATACAATAAAGCTTTCAATCCTGTGCAATAGTCCTCTACAAGTGTGAAGTCCTGGTTCTGAATAGCGCTGCAAACTTGAAGAACGGACGATCCGGCTTGCAAGAATTGCAGAGCAACATCGGCGGAATCCACACCACCAATTCCCAAAATAGGGAATCCTGGTAGAGCTTTTCCGATAGCTGTAATAGCCCTTAAAGCCATAGGTCTTGTTGCATTTCCACTGACGCCTCCGTACGTTGTCCTCTTATCTAATCCTACGGCCGGCCATGGACTGGCATCTGCTTTTAAATTCATTAGACCGGAAACAGTGTTGATAGCTGAAACTCCATCAGCACCACCTTCGTAAGCTGCTGTGGCAATGGTTACTATATCAGTTATATTTGGCGTTAATTTAATGAAGACCGGAATCTTGACAGCCTGTTTAACCCATTGTGAAATACCTTTCACCAATTCCGGTTTCTAAAATATCCAAATTATCAACACGTATAAAATTATTCAAGTTGCTGCACATACTTGACCACAGGCCAACCCCATTCCAGACTCGCCCATACCGTGAGGGCACGACAAATTTAATTCCAAAGCATCAGCTCCGGAATTTTCAGCCATTTTTGCCAATTCCTTCCAGTCGGCTTCATTGTACGAACACATTATACTCGCAATGATCACTTTCGATGGGAAATCCTCCTTAAGCTCTTTCACGCTCTGGCACCAATAAGCGGCGCACTTTTCAGAAATCAATTCAATGTTCAAGAAGCATCCCTGCTGCGGTCCAAAATTGTGACCAGAAGTTACTCCTCTTATAATCCTCGGAGACACATTTGTAACAGTATCCTAAAATAGTTTTAGTTAAATTTAATGTATTATCACTTTTTAATAAGTACTTTATCCAAAGCAAATGTTTTGGTAACTGCAAAACCCCAGCCCTGCTCAAAGGACCTTCGAATCATAGCTGTGCTTGTAGCTGGAGGAGCGGACGCCAAACCGAAAGGATTTTCGAACTTAATACCACACATTTCCACTGATAAATCTACCTCGTCTATATCAGTGTGGAAAAGTGGAAGTTTAGGATCACTATTCAACGGCATTCCCTATGATAACACAATTGATTTAGTTTTATAGACAATCAATACTGACATAATTACTTGTAAATAACAATGCATGCGCCAAGCTGCGTTCTTTCCATCGTTCACAGCTTCAACGGTGGTTTCTGCAACTCCAGCTAAATCGCCTCCACAGAAAATGCCCTGAATGGACGTTTCCATGGTTAATGCATCCACAATTGGTAAATTAGAGTCGTTCAGTTTGATAGGGCTCAATGCCTCAATCACTGAAAACATACAGTTAACAATATTACTCAATTACTTCCGTGAAAATCTTACTCTCAGAATCTGTAAGTCCTGAACCGAAAGCAGAGATCAAGAAATTTGCTTTCAACGTCGTAAGTTGTTCCTCATCGGCTTCCCATTTTCCATTATCATTTTCAAACATTCTCTTAAAAGTAACCGATGTAATTTTTCCATCCTTAGTTTGAACATTGTGGGGTGATAGGAATCCCATAAGTTCGCATTTTTCCTCAACGGCAGCCGATACCTGTATTCAGTATATTATTATTATAATATGCATTAAGATTTTTTAATATTGTTAATTACTTCTTCTGGTACAGCTCTGATGTTACTGAAGCCCCTTCTGAATACTACGAAGACTTTTCGAGCCCCACAGCGCAATGCAGATGTAGCACAATCGAAAGCAGTGTCTCCAGCTCCGAGAACAATCACAGTTCCATGTAACTTTGGTAAAGATGAAGCCAATGCTTTGCAAGCGCACATTCCCGGTTTGCTGGCCTTAGCAACTAATGGAAGAAAATCCTTGGAAGTGTAGAATCCCATTTCAGAAGTTAAATGAGCAAACAACGGATTGGGTTTAGGTTGCGGTAATCCAATTCCTAAGAAGACTGCCTCAGCTCCCGAACTCAGTATGCTCTTGATGGTCAAGTCTTTAGTTGAAAGACTCCTCTTCGTTTCAATTTTCACACCTAAGTCGGTTACGAGGCTGATCTCGAAATTAACCACGGACATTGGTAAACGGTACTGCGGGATTTCAGCGGAACTGAGACCGCCCAAATATTCTTGCTTTTCGTAGATCGTAATGTCCGTGTATCCTAATCTTCCCAAGAAGGTTGCGCAAGACAACGATGAAGGACCGGCACCCAACAAAACGATTTTCCTATCGGCGCCTTTCGGTGTTGGCGTTTTGGGATCTCTGGTTTGCTTTACTCCCATTTTACTAAATATCTCGGTAGCAAATTGCTGAAGACCTCCAATGTTAATTGGACCCTCCTCTGAAGCTTGCAAATTGCATCCGCCAACGCAAAGATCGCTGGTCGGACAAACCATGCCACATGTTATACCCAAAGGATTGTCCGAGAAGATGGATTTAGCTGCACCATAGTAATTCTATAACATTACCACTTAAGATCTCTATTGATAAACTTCAATCAATTACCTTATTAGCGATGCTCGTAATAAATGATTTGACATCCAATTGCGTTGGACAAGACTTTTGGCACGGAGCATCCGCGCATTTCAAACACCTGGCTGCTTCTCTCAAAGCACCTCTTTCGCTCAACGTCGATGGTTTAATATCAGAAAAATCATTTTGCAGACTTGGACAACTCTGAGACAACAATTGTATAATTTAATAATAAACCCTATAATGAACTGTTTATTACTCACTCCGCATTTCGTGTCGGCATTTCTTTTCCAGTGTTGCTTATTCTTTTTCGTAACACTCGATGGCACTAAAGATGAGTAATTATGAACTCGAGGATTAAGCAAGAGGAGATTCTATAACAAAAAATATTGGAAAACTTATTTCTACAACATTTTTCAAAAAAATAGCATAATAGAAATATATAAGAATGTGCATAATTTTGTGTAAAAAATGCGTCAAAGATAACCAAAATCCATTGTAATCAATATTTTTTTAAGAGACAAAATTTAAGATTTTAACAAAAAAAGTTCATTTAATCAAAATAAAGTATATACATATTTTCTCACGTCTGTGTTAATTTTTGTTATTTATTTTAACATTACAAACCGCAAATTCTTCTATCTTGTGTGACGTTGTAGTCACTTACAATATGTGCAAAGTGCAATAGCTTCAAGTTGATAATCAATAAAAGAGTGTGACTACTTTATTGATGAAGTTGCATTTAGCAGAAACGAGACAAGAATTGTAATTACATAAAACAAATATCAAATAATAAATAACAACACATCAATAGAAGCGAATGAGCAGTTTCAAAAATCGTTACAGCAAATTCGAATGTTAATTATTGCATTGTCTGTAAAGAATACTAAGTGTTTTCTATGCTCGAACATAAAGCAAAATATTTATTGCATTTGTTTGTTTTCAATTATTTGATCAAATCGAATACTGCACAAATACAACGATGACCTTTTGACCTCCTCAACCAAAATTAATCAAATAAGGTGTAGCATAATCTGATCCAATTGCTTATCTTTAATCTCGAGTACTCGATATATTACATATTTTATATTTATTTACAAGGTTCTTAAACAATCAACAGCAACATAAATATAAACCTTTTTTTCATTTAGCGGTACGCTAAACTTGTTACGTTAGAAACTAGTTTTTTTTGTTTAATATCAAAGGTCACCATGCAAATTATATTATGTGTTCTAATAAGCACGCACTGCGAATGGATTAAAAATGTCTGTTTTGATCGACGCAAAACTGAAGTTAATCAATGCGTCAATAGATAATTTTAACGATAATTACGTTTAATTAGTTTAAATATTATTTAATAACATTGTTAGACATGTAATTTCCGTATCAATTATTGAACACTTAAAGTAAATCATATAAAAGTGTTTTGCCCTATATATTAACCATGTTTTGATAAGATTATAAATTTCTTTTACACCCTGATAATTATGATATTATGAAATTGCGCAATTGAGCAGAACTTATCCTATTTGCGTATGTAAGTAATTTATCTTATTTGAAGTTGACTCTACTAGTGTTATAGGCTTAAATGTATAATTAGATTTTTATTTTGGTATAGAAGGACTATTAGAATTTAAATTTAAGATATACTTGTGATTATGAATGAATAATTGTAAGAAGAAGTTCATTCAAAAATTGGTAAATACGTTACCTCGATGTCGGGAAGATCAACGCTGATTTTAGCCATGGTAAAACACACTGGTTTTCGACCAAAGCAATAAAATCGAGAAAAGTTAAAAGTAAATTGATTTACGTTGTAGTTATCGCTCGCACTGTCTGCTCGATACTACGTGTCGGAGCGAGCATTATTTTGATTTTGTGCGCTCTGCTACATTGAAGGTCAACAACGAAATATCTAATCAAGCTACATAATGTTTCCAAGCCAAGATAAATTCCTTGTTTTCAATTATCTATGGAATACGTCTTCCACAAACGCAAAAAACAGAAGCCAACTAACCAGAAAACTTATTTTTTTACTCTTTGTCATTGTTGTCACATCACACATGGCTAATTTAAGAAGACAAACTATCTAAAAATATAAGAGAACAAAAATAATTATTATACATTTGCAAATATTAATGGATTAATAAAAAGAAGAAAAAACAAATGTTCAGATATAAATATGTGAAATTGAAAACTACTCTTTATTCGAGACTGAAAGAGGATACAGCCAAATAAATCAATAAAAATATTCAACTATTATCTGCACTGAATAAAAAATGTGGAATGAAATGAAATTCTCTGAGATAAATTTCATTATAAATATGTAACAAGATATTAATTTGGCACTATCTTGTGGTTAAGTAGTTTTAAAAGATTACTAGACAAGAATTATGCAAATAACTGCAATAAATAATACAAATTTGTATTGTCAAGATACTGGTATGTGTATACTAAAAGATAAAATTATTCCTTTATATAAAATAGAGAATACAAATAGAAAATAATTCTAGTTCTGACTTAATATCGTAGAATCCAGTTTTGTATTCAAATACAATTTCAATATTTATATCCAAACATTCTTCCATGCAAGTTTCAAGAAATAAATTGAAGCCAGTAGCGAACCGTGGGCCCTGGGCTACAACCTTTTGGAAGCCCTAGACTAACACTGTGGTCTGAGGTCTCAAATTAACTAAAGTTTGTGTTAGTTGGTTTTATTTTTATTATTTCCAATTTTCTATTGGGTACGTCTCGAGGGGGCTTTTGAATTTCAATACTTACCTTTGTTTTAAAAACATTTTTTATCAAATCGTATTAATTTGAAGATATTTTTCTACATATTATAATAGTTTAATACACTTCACAGGAAAGATCAATGGCCAATATAACACCGGGGGTCGATTACCACCTACAAGTTAATTGATAGAGCTGTATTGCCCAAAATAGTTATGCTTTTCCTATTATTATCCAATAAAAAAATATTACTTTTCTTCATATAAGATTCGCTTGCCATTTTATATATAATAAATTGTTGAATATCGAATGAAATTGTAGTTCAATTAATATAAATGTAAAAAGTCATTAAACATACAAAAATTCTCATAGATCTTACATAAATTCAATCATACAAATCATCTTTATATGTTTAAGAACTGCATCAGTTATATCATTTAAATCTCATTAACTCAAACAAATACCTACAATATTATACAATGGTATCTCTGATTATTTTAAATTTATCGCCTCTTGCCAAGTTCCGCTTTGGACAAATGCCAGTTTGTCCATTCGGTAGACCCGACCCTGTATCATAAATAATAAATAAAAATTATGATAATTTGTCAAATACTAGATTTAAAAGGGAGTAAAGAAATTGGAGAAGATAAATAGGAGAGTGCGGCTTGTGAATGAATATATTTATTCTATAAATCTTATAATAATCAATAATATATTTAGTATTTACAAAATACACACAGTCTGTAGTTATGACAAAATGGCGCACATTTATTACTAATCTCAACAAAAAGAGTTAAATAAATTGCTTTAAAATAATAATAAGAATCAAAGAAAATACGTATTACAAATTAAAGAACATATGAAAATTATTTGCATATATAAATATACATGTTCGTATATGTATATATTCATAATTATATAATAAAATTAAACAATTAAACTTTTGTTATTGTTTCTCTGGGGGAACGAATTCCCGAAGATAAAAAGTAAACCTTATAAAATACAACAAATCCACATCCGTGTTTCAGAAAGAAGCAAACTTAAAGAAGGAAAATAATAAAAGTTATAGGTAAAAATAGAAAAATCTAGAATAATAGTAATAGTAATAATAATAATCATATTAAAAGCTAAACAATTATTTTATTTATTTTTTCTCAATTAGTTTTTTTTAAATTATTAACAGTTATCATTAAGCCTTTCATATTATTTTTTTTCTCATCAGTAATAGAACAATACCATGCATTACTATCCTGCTAGATTTGTCACATATATATAATAGATTTACATGAATTGCACCATTTACAAAAAGTTTTTTTTTAGTTTGTATCTCCAGTATCGTAGAAAGGCATCACAATGCATGGTATCTAGTAGTATCTTTACACCTAAACTACCTTAGTTACTGTACAAAAAAAAACACATTCTTGTTAACAATTATTGTATATCAAAAAGCAAGTCTATTAATGTAAATAACTAATCAAATCTTAATCAATTATTACAGTTAAGTTTTATTTGTTGTTGTTGTCGGATTAATCAAAGTGTGTTTCGAAAATGGTTGGTCTCAAGGCAACCCCCAGCTTCGGGGTGCGATTGGCGCGATAGGACAAATTTTGAAAATTAGTTGCGAAAAATGGAGACGAATATAATAATAATAATAAAACAGCAAAATGCGAGACTAGAATTTCCATTTCAACGTACAATTATTATCATTTGGATTGAACGAATAAGAGAACATCGGCGATCTGTGAAGTCGAAAAAGAGGAAAAACACATTTTCGAAAAATTGTTTAAATGCGAACGACAGAGAAATAAAAGAAACAGCATTTTAGCATTTATATATTAATATATATATATACCTGTTTGAACACATAATGTTTCTTCATTTTTCTAGCTCTTCTATATATATATACCCCTATATATGTATATAATATATTTAAACTACAAATTTATTTAAAATATAATTTCCATTTACATATAATATACGCATAAAACGTCTGTATTCATTTTTTTCACCTTCTTCATTTATAACTCTATAAAAATAATAATAATAATAAAAACTAAATCATTTTTAAAAAACGTTACTTTAAAATATTTTTTATATATATATTTATATAAATTTTGAAATAATCACATTTACACACTCACACACTTTGTGCTTAGTAGTATAGTTTTATCTTACCGGTTTTACTTGTTTTTTTTTAATATAATTAATAACTTGTTGCTTTTCTTCCTTTCCTTTATTAGTAATGTTGGCCAAAAGGGGAAATTCTTCCACTTGAAGGCGGCATAGCCCGACAATTGTTTCCATTATTAGACATTGTTATTGTTTTGATCTCCTTCCTTCCTCCGTCTGTCCTCTTCCTTTATTTTTTTTTCTTCATATTCCTCTTATTCTTCTTTGTATATTTTTTTATATATATTTTTGTTAAAAGCGAATGAAATGAAACCTAATCTGCGGGGTTTTAAAGGATGGTACATTTACGCTTCGGTTTGACTGGCATCACTGGGCACAATACGGCTCGAATAGCTTCGTCAAATACGGTTTTCAATCCTTTCTGTGTCAATGCAGAACATTCGAGGTACTTCACGGCGCTTATTTCTTTGGCCATCGCCAAACCCTTCAAAAGAAAACAGAATACAAATATTAGCATATTCAGAATACAATATCTTCATAGTCTATAGACATTACAAATTGGAAAACAAATACTTTAAACATTATTAACATATTTTAGTCATAGTATCAATTCCACAGTATTATCATTATTATAAAAAAAATATAATTAAATAAACAAATTCTCAATTCTACTAAACTAAATATACTAATAAAATTTTCAAATAATTTATAATCTTAAATAAAATAATAGTTAATAGGCAGAAAATTATAATGAACTTTAAAAATTAATAGCGCATTAATATTTTAAACATTCAAAACTTTATTTCCTTCATAAATTGAAAAGTCGTTGTTTCTTGAGATATGCAATATAATGCAAAATATTGACAGTAGTCATATCATATATTAATTTCTCTTTTTTTTATTTAATTTATATTTTGAACATGTCTAGTGTGTCATTATTATAATTGCCTAGGAAATGTCCAGGAAAAAGGGATTATCCATTAATTTGATTGGTATGTCAAAGGATGAATCTTTATAGTCGATACCATTTGATGTTGATTTAGTTGACGAAGCTGTCTGATTCAGTCTAGAAATTAGTTGGGTCTAGAAATGTAGGAATTTCTGGCCCCTCAAAGAGTTAAACAAATTATATATGTTTAAAACATTCACTCACTTATTTGTATTATATAATGAATGTTGGCAATAACTCTTTCTTCAACATGTCATATTTTATTACTAAAAACAATATTTTTTTGTAAACATATTAAATGATATTTTATAAATAGATTATTTGTGTGGAAAAACCTATGATCGTAACCCTTCCATTATTGTTTTATTAAATGTAATAAAATTTTCATATGAAACTTGAAAGCAGTTTACGCTTATCCTTTTACATACTAATTATCATTACATATTATCTATATAATACGTCCTACTATTTAGTATTCCACCACTCAAAGTTTAAACTGCATACATATTTAAAAAGCATAGTTACATACCATTTTAATTATAACCTCGATATTGTATTTTTTGCTAAGATTCATATGTAATAGTAGTCCAAATGTAATAAATTTCAACATATGCACATTACTAAATCATATTTACAAAAATAGTAAATAAGCATTTATGTATACAGTGGAACCTCGCTTAACGAGCATTTCGCTTAATGAGTAAAATGTATTGTAAGTAAAATGACTCGCTTAACGAGTGACGTTTCGCATAACGATGAGAAGAGAAGTCCCGGATTGCGCACATCAGTTTTAAAATTGTATTTAATTTGAAATTCATCTAATCTAATTATCCTATTTACATTCCATTTCATTATAGACTTATGATGTATAAACATGCCTACACAAAACAAAACTATTGTTATACAACTTTAAAACAATTAGTGTAGTGAACTTCAACAAGTGGTGTACATCCTGATTTGATTTGAATGAACCTTTGCATTCCATCATACTATTGATTGATTCACATGACATATAAACAGAGCAATTATCGGTTTCCTTTTAAATTTCATACAATAATTGTGATTGAAGTCAGTAATAATTTTCACACTCTTCTGTTATTCCACTGGATAATTTAATTTATGTGCGTCAACTGTGCTTTAACAATATAATTTTACTGTATGACAATTACTTAACACATAAACTTTATACACAATACATAATTCAACTACTTTCTCTACCAACAATTATTTCTTATCATGTCTATTACTTAATTTCGATTTGTGTATATACATTGGTTATAGACATATAATATTTATAGAAATTAACAAATATTATTAGTTTAAATTGATAAGTCTTACCAATGGACGTCATCAGATGTAATCAACAAACTATCTACCGCAAGAAATACTATGTCAATTGTAAGTTGCTCATCAAAAACGGATGGCGTCTGCGATGATTAATCGACATATCAAGAACCACACCAATTACATACTAAGAATTTGTTCGAATGACTAATCTTCTCCGTACATAAAAAATACGTGCATCTGATGAATGAAACTTACAGCAAGTGTACTGTAATTTATACACCGAACAAAATACTAATAATCTTGTAAGAATGATGCTTGACTCATTCGTAATAATATATTTATAATATTGAAAATTAATTTAATTTTTTCATTAATAATAACAGAGTTATTATTTAGACATATGGGTATAAAATAAGTAATAAATAACAGAAACTTTATTTTACTTACAGATGGATAGGTAATAGGCTGCAGTTTCTTGTCTTTAAGCTTTTCGATTGTTTGTCGATCGTCACGCAAATCCAACTTTGTGCCAACAAGAATTATTGGAGTATTTGGACAATGATGTCTCACTTCTGGGTACCACTAAAAATTAAAAAAAAAACGAAATCAATAACAGTTTAATTAAACATTGCATATTGTTATTATAATAAGAGTCATTACATATTCAATCAATAAAAAAAGTTAATTAAGAAAATTATAAATGATAAAAGAATATAAATTCCCTTAAAACGTTTGCTATAAATTATTTATTTATTGAATTAGCAACCACAACAATAACACATTCACTGATTCACAGATTCTATGAGAAATTTCAGGCTTTCGGAAGTATATCAAATTAATTTATAAAAACAGAAACTTTAGTATTTGTTATTTTAAAAAATAAATTATGTTAGTGAAATCAACTTTACGCAATTTTAGTGTAAATAATGGAAACTATTACTAATTATAAACATATTATTCAAAATTTATGATTTTGTTCTGTCTCCGTTTTCTGCAGTTGATGAGTTAATTATGTATATAAATACATTTCATAATACATTGATTAACTTTCGATTCATAAATAGTGTTTATAATGTAGTTAAGTTAACGGATGCAACTATTAAACGAGTTGAGTACATTTGAAATAAACTATTTACATGGTGGCAGGAATTATTGATAATGTTCATTTCGATGTTCCCTTTCCATGCTATTGAAAAGAGAGTGTTTTACAAATATACATGCTGCAGACAGTATAATCTACATAGAGTAGGAAACAGGAAACATGAATCGCTATGCGATAGAGAAGTTACATCGAACGTAGGTATCTGTATCTCTGGTTTCTTGCTTCGGTACAAATCTTATCTACGCGTTTTTTACGTACAACTTACGTCAGTATGAAATTCCCGATATTCGAAACATATCTGAATCACATTATTTTTGTTAATATTATACTTACTCATGGAAAATTTAGTAATTCAAAAAAACGCGGTTAATAACCCTGATAGTAATTCTTAGGATAAAATACTTTGTATAAAAATCATAATGAATAACAAACACTTTACTTTAAGTAATTTAAAGCAATATTATTCTCGAAAAAATAATATTGTAAATTAACACATTTTTAATTTTTCCACGGAATTGAAAAGCCGATTTAAAGATATAAAGTAAACTAAATTTTATAGTTGTTTGTCGCAATAGTGAAATAAGTACGAGTAAAATGTAATCATGCAACAGTTGCTCAATATAACTTGTATAGCTTAAAATAAAGTACGGACTGTTGCATCTATCCTCAAATCTCATAAACTCGAAAACATATTCCAAGTGTTTACTTTTCGTAATATAAACGTAGATTTTTTTTAGTATTTTTGCTCCTGATTTATAAGTCAACTTGATGCTCCTTTAGTTTAAATAAACCTTTATAATTGGCATTTCCTAAATTGGTAGTATATATCTATTGCATAATAGATGTGAAGTAAGCTAAAGAAAATAATTTAAATATCCTGTTTTCAGTGTTAATCAACCTTGAAAAACCATTGTTAAATGCCCTACGTGTAGCAAAGCGTAGTGACAATAATAATCCAAAATAGACTGTTACACTCCAAAACAACAACAAAAAACTATATGAATAGGTGGCTTACCTTCGCTCGGACGTTCTCGAAAGATGCTGGATTCACCAAGGAGAAACATATCAAAAAGACATCAGTTTGAGGGTAAGAAAGCGGACGTAAACGGTCGTAATCTTCTTGACCAGCCGTATCCCACAAACCTAAGTTGATAGGTTTTCCATCCACCATCACATTTGCGGAATAATTGTCGAATACTGTCGGGATATATTCGCCCGGAAAGGCGTTTGTCGTGTAACTTATCAACAAACATGTTTTACCAACGGCACTGGAAACAGAAACAAAGTTAGTCCATTCATTCAACAACTACCATTTTGGCTATCAATGATGCATATGCGTAACTTTATTAATAGATCACATAGTCCCACTATTATATATTTAATTATCATACAGGCAACGTAGCGACGGCCCAAAAAAGCTCGTCTAGACATTAACCTAAACGCACTTTGACATCTTCATCAATCTAGTAAAAACTTCTTTAATAGATCTAATAAGTCAGTCATTCAATTATGGTAAAGTTGAAAATAATTTTAAAAAAATAAGTTGGTTTTATAAATTAATACCAAATATATTTGAAGTTTACAAGAAATTGCAATTCATTACTGAAGAAAATGAATTATATTTATAGGAATGTAGGAAATTGTTCCATTGAATAGTTGATGTTTAATAGCTTATGAAATTTAAGCACATGTACCATTTAATAGAAAAACACTATAATATAACATAATATGCGTTATTTAATAGAAAATTAAGATCTTAACATACATATGCAAAATTTTGTGAACGAATTATAAACATCCCAAACATTTACCTAATCGGTATAATTAAAATAATGATGTTAAAGAACACATAAATAATCATTCATAACATAATCGTTTGCAGATAATTCAATCGTTACAGTGCTTTTTGTGTAAAACAATTGATAAGAAATGTCAGCTCAATGTTGTAAAACGTTGATGAAATATACATAAGTGATTAGATAGATTAGATATTACATTACAGTTACTTTTCTCGCTAATTTGCTGTTTTTTTTTTCAAAATTACTAAATATCCTAAACATAATTACTAAATATTTGATTTAAGAATGCAATTGCAGTTTAATTAAATATATTTAGTTTTACAAATTTCATAATATCATAAGTTTTTGGTCAAATATTGAACTGATTTAGTTATATAAATATTATTTTCAATATATTTCAGGAGTAAATATTTGGAAACGTCGAAAAGTAGATTTCGCTCAAATATGTATTATCAAAGTTAAAAATAAATAGGCGATATTATGTCAGGATTTAAAAATACGAACGTTTTGACAAATACGAAAGTCGAATGTAATTGAGGTCTCGTCTCACATGGTCTGCTCACACAAGCAAGCTGTGTGGACAACAGAGGTAATGACCGACGTATAAAATAGGACTTTAAATAATTCATTTGATCGATCACAATATCGATGTTACTGCTGAACAGCCGAGATTAGATAAATATTCAGTGTAACGGTATTTGAATAATTATATAATTTATCGAACGGCCAGATCTGCAAATCGGTTGTAGTAAATTATCTGGGACAGCGATAATGAATATCCTCGAAAGAAACAATCGACGATCATTTGTGGCACTTGTTCCAGACTAGAATATGTGATGATGCGTTTTGCGCCAATGCAAAATGAAATTATTCATCCAATCTCTGCCATTAAATTGAATGACTGCCGTATGCAGCACGTAAGTGTGCATGCCTCTGTATGACCCCCTGTGTGGGATTTCTTGAAAGTTAATCCACAAGTGATTCAAGCCTAGGGTGTCAGATTTTTCTAAGGTCTTTTTGGCTGAATGGATCCGTTCTATGGGAGGGAAACCCTCCCGAAAAACATAAGAAGAAATGACAAAAAAAGGAGGCGAAAGCGGAGGAAAAACAAGAAAACAATCGCAACTCACCCGTCGCCGACGACAACGCACTTTATTGCTTGCATCCTGGCTGGCCAACAAACCTAAATTTATAAACGGCACAAATTGCTTTACTGTCGAATTGTAATAATTAATTTCGTGGATTCGCTGGGTGTGTGTATACTATATGCGAGTCTTTCTCTCTCTCTATGTATTTAATCTAGAACTACAAGGCCACGATTGCACTACGACCACGGACACAGCCCTCCTGATAATTGAACTATCATCGCACAAGGAAATTGTTCCAACTTAAATCTACTTGTTTTCAGTTACTTATACACTGGATTTGATGTACCACACGTAGAGCAGTTCCTAAATATTCACACCACAGGGACTCCGCTACAAGACCATCCTCTCTACTATCTATACCGAGAAAATCGAGATACGCCCACAGGAACCTACTTTACCCACCAACACAAAACGTATCCTCGTAAGCATCAGCGTCCCATAACCAACAAAATACCTTCGAATGCTTCAAATATTTCTATACATTATTTTATTCCATGCATACTTTAAACTAAATACAAGACTATTAGACTCTTTATTTCCAAAAACATATACAGTTGGCTGTAGTGCAAAGTAATGTCAATTTCCCACCAACGCACAGCTCGATTATGTAGTGTCAAAATTCAACTCCTACTTAATAAAAAAAAACAGTCCTAAGTTCAAATTAATATTTATAATATTTCATTTACTATTAGACTATAAATGAGTACAAAAATCTTTATTTATACCTAATTAAATATTTGCCTAGTCAGAAGTATTTCTTTTCTTATTCAGACAATAAAATCATATTTATTTACTCATCCAACAAAACGTTCTATTCAACGTCTTTTTTTGTGTATCTTTAATTTTTTCGGTTGCTGTAGGTTGGTAACCATGCCGGTTGTTCACAAATGGCGGTCAATGGTTGAAGATGTGCGACGCATTTTTTAATCCAACGTTATGAAGTGTTTTCAACATATATACATAGTTTAATACTGTAACGATCGAGTGAAAAGAACCCAGAAATGTAAGTTAATAATAGTATGTAATTAAAATATATCGTATGTTTCAACTGAATGCTATTGAAAATTAACGAAATGCGAACGTTTTATGTAGAGGTTATGTTTGGTGTTTAGACATCACTTCCATTATTTTTGTATTTCAACAATTGATTAATTTACAATTAAACCTATTTTATATAATATGATTATAGTCTAATATACATATATCTCTAGGATTATTACAAAGAACTAGATTAGAGCTGCATTTAGTAAAATGACCATTTAGCCTATTTAACACAAATGTAAGTAGTCTACTTGAAAGCTATAAATTATAACTGCTAATATTTTATATAATGAAGTAAGAACTTATATGAATATTTTGTTTGTTTTTAACAACATTTTGTTATTAATTAATAATAATTTGTTTATTGGGCAAGTAACAAAATCAACAACACAATTCCAAGGCTAACAGGAACCAAATTATTTTACATATAATTTAGTTACATATAAGTTATAAAACAGTTCTTCAAAATTTAATTTTTGTTGTTTTTTTTAATTAGATGTCGATACCGCCATATCTTCTGGGTCCAAACCCATGGGCCACTATGATGGCTCAGCAGCAATTTGCTGCAGCTGCTCATGCACAAGCTCAAGTAGCAGCAGCACAGGCCCATGCTCATGCACTGCAGCAACAGATACCACCTCCTTATCCTAAGTCAGATGTAATGACTGAAGATAAGTTGCAGGAAAAAGGTTTGTTTAAAAAAAAAGATAAAAAAATATGTATAATAATTTACTTTTATGTGCAGCTCAAAAATGGCAGCAGTTGCAATCAAAGAGGTTTTCGGACAAGAGAAAATTGGGTTTCGTCGATGCCCAGAAAGAAGATATGCCTGCAGAACATTTAAGGAAGATTATTAGAGATCATGGTGACATGAGTAGCAGGAAGTATAGACACGATAAGCGTGTTTATTTAGGGTAAGTGTTAATTAATTTTATAATGAAGGATTATATTAATATCGTTTTTATTAGAGCTTTGAAATACATGCCTCATGCAGTAATGAAACTGCTGGAGAATATGCCTATGCCATGGGAACAAATCCGTGACGTCAAAGTACTTTACCATATCACAGGTGCTATTACTTTTGTAAATGAGATTCCCTGGGTAGCTGAACCTATTTATATTGCACAATGGGGGTAAGTTTATAATTTACAATTATATTTATGTAAAATTATTTTACATGTGAAATATTATTGTATTAATTACTTTGTATACTATAAAATTAATAGATGTTTGTCTTCTTTCTTAGTACTATGTGGATTATGATGCGTCGCGAGAAAAGGGATCGTCGTCATTTCAAACGTATGCGTTTCCCGCCATTTGATGATGAAGAACCTCCATTGGATTATGCGGATAACGTACTAGATGTTGAACCTCTAGAAGCTATTCAGATAGACTTAGATGCCGATGAAGATGCAGCTGTGGCCAAGTGGTTTTACGATCATAAACCGCTTGTTGGAACAAAGTAAGTTTTAGTAAATGTAAATATAATGTTCATTATAATACTTTACAAATTACTTGCAGATATGTGAATGGTTCCACATACAGAAAATGGAATTTGTCACTACCAATGATGGCAACTTTATACAAACTAGCCAATCAATTACTTACTGATTTGGTTGACAATAACTTCTTCTACCTGTTTGATACGAAGAGTTTCTTCACCGCTAAAGCTCTTAATATGGCTATTCCGGGTGGACCTAAGTTCGAACCCTTAATAAAAGATAGTAACCCTGCGTAAGTTTATTCAATAATAATATTGTGATATTATCTAATTTGTCTTATTTGTGCAGCGATGAGGATTGGAACGAGTTTAATGACATCAACAAAATTATTATACGTCAACCAGTGAGGACGGAATACAGAATTGCCTTCCCTTACTTGTATAATAACATGCCACATTATGTACATTTGTCTTGGTAAGCACAATTTTTATTTAGTAACTTTATATTACGTTCAATCACATTTAGTTTTGAGATGTCCAATTAGTTTATTTGGTATATTTTACTAATAATGTGAAATATTAAAGTGCGGTTGATATAGGATTTCTTAACTAGTACCAAAAAGTGATCCGCTGTTGTCGCATACATTTTAAATTTCATTTATATATAATGTACAAATATACTTCATTTTAGTCATAATTTTATTTTGATAATCAGCTAACATTTATTTGCATGTTTTAGGTATCATGCTCCAAATGTGGTATACATTAAAACAGAGGATCCAGATTTACCAGCTTTCTACTTTGATCCTCTCATTAATCCAATTTCGCACAGACATGCTGTTAAAAGTTTAGAACCTCTTCCTGAAGACGATGAGGAATATACATTACCCGATACGGTACAGCCTTTCCTTCAAGAAACACCTCTTTATACTGATAATACAGCCAATGGAATTTCATTGCTGTGGGCTCCACGACCATTCAATATGAGATCTGGTATGTTCAAGATAATATACTACAAGGTTTTCTTATTAATCTGCTGTTATTATAGGTCGTTGTCGCAGAGCTATTGATGTACCCCTTGTAAAAACATGGTACAAAGAGCATTGTCCTCCAGGACAACCCGTCAAGGTTCGAGTCAGTTACCAGAAACTGCTTAAATATTTCGTGCTGAATGCATTGAAGCACAGGCCTCCAAAGGCTCAAAAGAAGCGGTATCTTTTCCGTTCCTTCAAATCTACTAAATTCTTCCAAACCACTACAGTGGATTGGGTAGAGGCTGGTTTACAAGTATGCCGCCAAGGCTACAATATGTTGAACTTATTGATTCATCGCAAGAATTTGAACTATCTCCATTTGGATTACAATTTCAATTTGAAACCTGTCAAGACTCTTACCACAAAGGAAAGGAAGAAGTCACGTTTCGGAAATGGTATTGATCTGTGCATTTTAATTATATTGGTTTTAATTGTTCATTGTTTTAGCTTTCCATTTATGTCGAGAAATTTTGCGTTTAACGAAATTGATTATTGATTCCCATGTACAATACCGACTTAATAATGTCGACGCTTTCCAATTAGCTGATGGTTTGCAATACATCTTCGCTCATGTTGGGCAATTGACGGGAATGTACCGATACAAATACAAATTGATGAGACAAATTCGAATGTGTAAAGATTTGAAGCATTTGATTTATTACAGATTTAATACTGTAAGTATTTAAACCTGTTAATTTTTTTAAAATCTTATTCTAATGATATTTTATGTATAGGGTCCAGTTGGTAAAGGTCCAGGATGTGGTTTTTGGGCACCAGGATGGCGTGTGTGGTTGTTCTTTATGCGTGGTATCACACCACTCTTAGAACGTTGGTTAGGAAACCTGCTCTCTCGTCAGTTTGAAGGAAGGCATTCAAAGGGTGTTGCTAAAACTGTTACTAAGCAGAGAGTCGAGTCTCACTTCGATCTTGAGTTAAGAGCTTCAGTTATGCACGATATCGTGGATATGATGCCCGAAGGCATTAAGCAGAATAAAGCAAGAACTATTTTGCAACATCTTTCCGAGGCATGGAGATGCTGGAAAGCCAATATTCCGTGGAAGGTACCAGGATTACCGATTCCAATTGAAAATATGATTTTGAGGTACGTTAAAATGAAAGCCGATTGGTGGACTAACACCGCTCATTACAATCGTGAGAGAATCAGGAGAGGCGCAACCGTCGATAAAACTGTATGTAAAAAGAATTTGGGTAGATTAACTAGATTGTTCTTGAAAGCAGAACAAGAAAGACAACATAATTATTTGAAAGATGGACCTTACATCTCACCCGAAGAAGCTGTAGCTATCTATACAACGACTGTACATTGGTTGGAATCCAGAAGATTCGCACCAATTCCTTTTCCACCGCTTTCTTACAAGCACGACACAAAGTTACTTATTTTGGCTTTGGAACGTCTGAAAGAAGCATACAGCGTTAAATCACGTCTGAATCAAAGTCAACGTGAAGAATTGGGTTTAATTGAACAAGCGTACGATAATCCTCACGAGGCATTATCAAGAATTAAACGTCATTTACTTACACAGCGACAGTTCAAGGAAGTTGGAATTGAATTCATGGATTTGTACAGTCATTTGATACCTGTATACGACGTCGAACCGTTGGAGAAGATAACGGATGCTTATTTAGATCAATATCTTTGGTATGAAGCAGACAAACGTAGATTATTTCCACCATGGGTTAAACCTGCAGATACTGAACCTCCACCATTACTCGTGTACAAATGGTGCCAAGGTATTAATAATTTGGAAGATGTCTGGGATGTATCTGAAGGCGAATGCAATGTTCTGCTTGAATCTAAATTCGAAAAACTGTACGAAAAAATTGATTTAACATTGCTGAATCGACTTTTGCGGTTGATTGTTGATCACAATATTGCTGATTATATGACGGCGAAGAATAACGTTGTGATCAATTACAAGGATATGAACCATACGAACAGTTATGGTATTATAAGAGGTTTACAGTTTGCCTCATTCATTACCCATTATTATGGGTTGGTACTTGATCTTCTAGTACTTGGTTTACAAAGGGCAAGCGAGATTGCTGGACCTCCACAGATGCCCAACGACTTTTTGACCTTCCAAGATGTCGCGACAGAAACAACGCATCCGATCCGATTGTACTGCAGATATGTTGATAGAATACACATATTCTTTAGATTTTCTGCTGATGATGCGAGAGAATTAATCCAACGCTACTTAACCGAACATCCAGATCCTAATAATGAAAACATTGTTGGTTATAACAACAAGAAATGTTGGCCAAGAGATGCACGTATGAGACTTATGAAGCACGATGTAAATTTAGGTCGTGCCGTATTCTGGGACATTAAAAATCGTCTGCCACGATCTGTAACCACAATCCAATGGGAAAACAGTTTCGTCAGTGTATATTCTAAAGATAATCCCAACTTGCTCTTCAATATGAGTGGTTTTGAATGCAGAATTCTACCGAAGAGCAGAACTCAACATGAGGAAACAACCGCCAGCGATGGTATTTGGAATTTACAACACGAAAATACAAAACAACGTACGGCTCAGTGTTTCTTGCGAGTCGATGATGAATCTATGGGAAGGTTCCATAACAGAGTGCGACAAATATTGATGGCTTCCGGATCAACAACTTTCACAAAAATTGTGAACAAGTGGAATACAGCTTTAATTGGTCTTATGACATACTTCAGGGAAGCTGTCACCAATACACAAGAATTGTTGGATCTCCTGGTGAAATGTGAAAATAAAATCCAAACACGTATTAAGATTGGTTTGAACTCGAAAATGCCTAGCAGATTCCCGCCTGTGGTATTCTATACACCAAAGGAATTGGGTGGACTTGGTATGCTTTCGATGGGTCACGTACTTATACCCCAATCGGATTTGAGATGGTCCAAACAAACAGATGTTGGTATTACGCATTTCCGTTCAGGTATGAGCCACGATGAGGATGAATTAATTCCTAATTTATACCGATATGTGAAGGCATGGGAATCTGAGTTTATTGATTCACAGAGAGTATGGGCAGAGTATGCGCTGAAGAGGCAAGAAGCTAACGCACAAAATAGACGTCTAACTTTGGAAGACTTGGAAGATTCATGGGATAGAGGAATTCCTAGAATTAATACGCTTTTCCAAAAGGACAGGCATACCTTAGCTTACGATAAGGGATGGAGAATCAGAACAGAATTCAAACAATATCAAGTTCTTAAGCAAAATCCATTCTGGTGGACACATCAAAGACACGACGGTAAATTATGGAATTTGAATAATTATCGTACAGACATGATTCAATCTTTGGGAGGTGTAGAGGGCATTCTTGAACACACATTATTTAAGGGAACTTATTTCCCTACATGGGAAGGTCTTTTCTGGGAAAAGGCTTCTGGATTTGAAGAGTCCATGAAGTATAAGAAACTTACCAATGCCCAGCGGTCCGGTTTGAACCAAATTCCGAACCGTCGTTTCACCCTATGGTGGTCACCTACTATCAACAGAGCTAATGTTTACGTGGGTTTCCAGGTCCAACTTGATTTAACTGGAATTTTCATGCACGGTAAAATTCCAACCTTGAAGATTTCTTTGATTCAGATCTTCAGAGCCCATTTATGGCAGAAAGTCCATGAATCTATAGTCATGGATTTGTGTCAAGTATTCGATCAGGAACTTGATGCACTTGAAATTGAAACTGTTCAAAAGGAAACTATCCATCCTAGGAAATCATACAAAATGAACTCGTCCTGTGCTGATATTTTGCTTTTCTCTGCATATAAATGGAATGTTTCTCGTCCATCTTTGTTAGCTGACACAAAAGATACAATGGATAACACGACAACTCAAAAATACTGGATTGATGTACAATTGAGGTGGGGTGATTACGATTCACACGATGTTGAAAGATATGCCAGAGCTAAATATCTGGATTATACTACTGATAACATGTCTATTTATCCATCACCAACTGGAGTTTTAATAGCTATTGATTTAGCTTACAATCTTCATAGTGCATATGGACATTGGTTCCCAGGCTGCAAACCTTTGATTCAACAGGCTATGGCTAAAATCATGAAAGCCAATCCAGCTTTGTATGTACTCAGGGAACGTATTCGAAAAGCTTTACAATTGTACTCCAGTGAGCCGACAGAACCTTACTTATCCAGTCAGAATTATGGTGAACTGTTCTCTAATCAAATTATTTGGTTCGTCGATGATACAAACGTATATCGTGTAACTATCCATAAGACATTTGAAGGAAATTTAACAACGAAACCAATCAATGGAGCTATTTTCATATTCAATCCGCGAACTGGACAACTTTTCCTTAAAATTATCCACACCTCAGTTTGGGCTGGACAGAAGCGTCTTGGACAATTGGCAAAATGGAAAACCGCTGAAGAAGTTGCAGCTTTGATCCGATCACTTCCGGTAGAAGAACAACCGAAACAAATTATTGTCACTCGTAAAGGCATGTTGGATCCACTCGAAGTCCATCTTCTTGATTTCCCAAATATCGTGATTAAGGGATCCGAATTACAGTTGCCTTTCCAAGCTTGCTTGAAGATTGAGAAGTTTGGTGATTTAATCCTTAAAGCAACTGAACCGCAGATGGTTCTCTTCAATTTATATGATGATTGGTTAAAGACTATCAGTTCATACACTGCTTTCTCACGTTTGATCTTGATTCTTCGTGCTTTGCATGTAAATACAGAGAGAACAAAAGTAATTTTGAAACCTGATAAGACGACGATTACCGAACCTCATCACATTTGGCCGTCCCTTTCAGACGACGAATGGATTAAAGTTGAAGTACAATTGAAGGATCTTATTTTGGCTGATTACGGAAAGAAGAACAATGTTAATGTTGCTTCATTGACACAATCAGAAATTCGAGATATCATTCTCGGTATGGAAATTAGCGCTCCATCCGCCCAGAGGCAACAGATTGCTGAAATTGAGAAACAAACCAAGGAACAATCGCAACTTACTGCTACAACTACACGAACGGTCAACAAACACGGTGATGAAATTATTACGAGTACCACAAGTAATTATGAAACACAAACGTTCAGTTCTAAAACCGAATGGAGGGTCAGGGCTATATCTGCTACAAACTTACATCTGAGAACCAACCATATTTACGTCAGTTCAGATGATATTAAAGAAACTGGATATACATATATTCTTCCGAAGAATGTACTTAAGAAGTTTATTACAATTTCCGATTTAAGAGCACAGGTAAGTTTCGATCTCATTTACCTGTCTTGAATAATTATATAATTGGTGTTTGTTTATCTACAGATTTGTGCCTTCCTTTATGGCGTAAGTCCACCGGACAATCCTCAAGTCAAGGAGTTGAGATGTTTAGTGCTACCGCCGCAATGGGGAACTCATCAAACGGTTCATTTACCTACTAATCCGCCCACTCATCCATTCCTTAAAGACATGGAACCTCTAGGATGGATTCATACACAACCCAATGAATTGCCGCAACTTTCACCGCAAGACATTAACACGCATTCGCGATTAATGGATGAAAATTCCAATTGGGATGGCGAAAAAACTATTATCATTACGTCTTCATTTACACCTGGTTCATGCTCTTTGACTGCTTACAAATTGACACCATCAGGATTCGAATGGGGAAAACAAAATACTGATAAGGGCAATAATCCCAAGGGTTACCTACCCAGTCACTACGAGAAAGTACAAATGTTACTATCTGACAGATTCTTAGGGTTCTTCATGGTACCTTCACAGGGTAGTTGGAATTATAACTTCATGGGTAAGCAATTGTGCCTACAAAATAACGTATTTGTTTGCTAATTCTCTTTGTTGTTATTTTAGGTGTACGACATGATCCTAGTATGAAATATGATTTGCAATTGGCCAATCCAAAAGAGTTCTATCATGAGGTTCACAGACCAGCTCATTTCCTTAATTTTTCATCTCTGGAAGATGGCGATGGTGCTGGGGCCGATAGAGAAGATGCGTTCGCCTAACAGTTTTTTTACGTTATTTTTATATTTTGAAATTTGGACTATTTTAGTTGTTTAGATTTAATTTAAGATTATTGTAAATAAATTATATTAAAAACAAGTATATTCCTTTCATTATTAAACATTTCAAATATTGAATTGCAGCCAGTTCTTGCTAGTTATTCATTATTTTATTTATATATCTTCATTTTGTCCAAAAATATATCAGTCTAATAGTAGCTCTATTAGTCCATAAAGATATATGTATTTTATATGTATTAGAAAAGGTATTATTCACTTTAGCAATAATCATATTTCTTCTTCTTCCTTCCCCATTTTCATTTGGCTTCCGCATTACGCGCCAATAAGCCAGAATAATCATATTTAAGCCTATAGATTAGCAACATATCTATTAAGACACATGCATGTGCTTCCAAGAACCGCATGCGGCTCCCATTAAATTTTATTTTTTCACCTAAACCGTTTGCCGTGTGTACGCCGTAAAATTTGACCAAAGATTCTTGTATACTTTTTATTAATATTTTTATTTATTATATTTGACTTTTATTACTAAAATTTTAAATAATTATATTTAATTGTTTTAAGTTCTTATGTTTTGTTTGTTTTTGGTTGGTGAACCTGGATAGTTTATTTTATACCAGCGGTTTCCAAACTGGGAGGCGCCAAAATTTTTAATAAATTAATT
>NW_017096851.1:0-8130 GCF_001412225.1 Nicrophorus vespilloides
CCTAACCTAACCTAACCTAACTCATTCAAAACTTAAACTATGTATTTTTTTACAGTAAATCAAATGTCTATTAACCTAACTTAACTCAATCCTAACCTAACCTATCTCATTCAATATTTTGTTTATGTAATTAATATAAGTTAACCAAAATTGAACTAAACTTAAACTTTGAATTTTTGATAGTAAATCAAATTTCTATTAACCTAACCTAACTTAATCCTAACCTAACCTATCTCATTCAAAACATAAATTATGTATTTTTTTATAGTAAATCAAATTTCTATTAACTTAACCAATCTCATTCAAAACATAAACTTTGTACTTTTTTACAGTAAATCAAATTTCTATTAACCTAACCTAACTCAATCCTAACCTAACCTATCTCATTCAAAACTTAAACTTTGTATTTTTTTACAGTAAATCAAATTTCTATTAACCTAACCTAACTTAACTCAATCCTAACCTAACCTATCTCATTCAATATTTTTTTTTATGTTATTAATATAAGGAAACCAAAATTGAACTAAACTTAAAGATTGTATTTTTTGATAGTAAATCAAAATTCTATTAATCTAACCTAACTCAATCCTAACCTAACCTATCTCATTCAATATTTTGTTTATATAATTAATAGAAATACTAGTTTTAGTTATGTTTTATATAAAAATAAGTAAATAGTATAATAATTTTGACATCTTCTGATCTTAGGTAACTTTTTCTCTTACTACGTGATTTTTTTTATAGAATTGTGATCAAAATTAACTCAACAAAATTGAATAACCAGAAAAAACATTAATTTTGTATATCTTTTTTATAGTAAATCAATTTTTTATTAATCTAACCTTCATTTTTTATGTAATTGATGTGTGATGTGACGTACTATAGAAATTTAGTGAATTTTTCTGACCAAAAATTTGTAACCAAAACTAATCCAAAAATTTGAATAACCAGACAATAAAACTTGACTTTTGCATTATTTTATAGTAAACCAATTTTCTATTAACCTAACCTATATTATTCAAGTTAACTTTTTCTACCACTTGATAAACTTTATATACAATTGTAACAGCTTTCTTGAGATCAATTTCAAATAAGATTTCTATCATGAAAAGCAATGAAAATATAATTATGTATGGAAATAAGCAAACACCATAAACACACGTAAATCCATCAGACAATCTAAATGTGTTTTTTTGGCTTTCATAAATATGGATGAGTTAGGAAGAGTGCAGACATGTAGACTTATGCTAGTGCGAATGCGTTCTAAACATAAGTAATAAGGTGTTAAATTAGCTCGATATTCTTGGAGTTCGAGTGAGTTGTTTACACCTGTTTTAGAAAAATAAAAAAAAAAGAATAGTGTTTGGACCTAGTGGACCGCTTCATCACGTCACGGGAATACTCCTCGCGCCATCCGACTAACGAGCCAACGAGTGATTTGTAAGTTCGCGAATTCCACGTCCGTGTACCCATGCCATTTATAACAATTTAAGATCGCAAACGTTTACACCCGAACACTCGCAAACAATTTTTTTTGGTTTCTTATTCTATCTTCTTACATATCCAAAGGCGAATTGCGCAAAAGAAACAAACCAGTGGAAGCGACGAAACGTCGGATGAGAATATGTGGACGGGATGGATCGTTCTTTATTTGCAACTCAGCATTTTACAGTATTGTTTGTTTTTCTATTTTCTTGTCTTGAGCATTTCTCACCACAAGTTTGCATGCTAAATTTTATTTTTAGTACTTTTGAATACACACGAAACAAACCTCAGTATTTTACAGTTTCTTTTTTGTTTGTCTTGCCTTGTATATTGCTAAATTTTGTTTTTAGTATTTTGAAAACATTTCCATAAACATATCTCAGTGTTATACACATTTTTAATGTCTAAATTTGTATTTTAATATAAATATACATATACATGCTACTTATTATTATCTCAGTTTTTTGTTTGTTTTGTCTTGTATCTTTCCAAATTTTGCTATCAGTATTTTGAAACCTCATCATTCAAAAATTTAAATATTTATGTCTTAGCACATTCTTACGTGCAAAATCTTATTTTGAGTACTTTGAAAAGCATAATTCAGGATATAGCATATTCACATGTCTGAATTTTACAGATATGATAAATTTTATTTTGAAAATTTTCTACAAATTGTAAATGTGATTGATTGAAATCTTTTAGGCTTTTGTAAGACATAGAAACATTTCAATTTCAATTCCAATCTACTTTAAATTTTGTTCAAATGTGTAATATTGGTTCAACTTTCTTGCACTTTTCAATTTTTTATTGTACAATTAGTTTGAATTACATTATTGGTTTTGTTAGATCGAACTATGTTAGAAGACTTTAGAGAACAGTTCCAATCTGCTTTAAACTCTTCAGATTTTGTTTAAATATATGAAATTAGTTTAATATTATATTATATTGGGATGTATGAGAAAACTAAAACATTCTTGAAATTTTCATATCCTTATTATAACATTTTGTTAGATTGTAGGACGATGAAAGGTTCTGGAAAACAGTTCCAAACTGCTTTAAAATCTTCAGATTTTGTTTTTTGTTTGTTTTGTCTTGTATCTTTCCAAATTTTGCTATCAATATTTTGAAAACGTCATCATTCAAAAATCTTAGTATTTATGTCTTAGCACACTCTTACGTGCAAAATCTTATTTTGAGTACTTTGAAAAGCATAATACAGGACATAGCATATTCACATGTCTGAATTTTACAGATATGATAAATTTTATTTTGAAAATTTTGTACAAGTTGTAAATGTGATTGATTGAAATCTTTTAGTCTACAAATTTTCAATTGTCGATTTTTTAACATTGTAAGATATAGAAAAATTTCAATTTCATTTCCAATCTACTTTAAATTTTTCAAATTTTGTTCAAATGTGTAATATTGGTTCAATAATACCTTTGGATGTATAATAATACTAAACTTTCTTGCACTTTTCAAATTTTTATTGTACAATTAGTTTCAATTACATTATTGGTTTTGTTAGATCGTAGTATGTTGGAAGATTTTAGAAAACAGTTTCAATCTGCTTTAAACTCTTCAGATTTTGTATATTGGAATTTATGAGAATACTAAAACATTCTTGAAATTTTCATATCCTTATTGTAACATTTTGTTAGATTGTAGGACGATGAGAGGTTCTAGAAAACAGTTCCAAACTGCTTTAAGACCTTCAGATATAAGTAAAATTAGTTCTGCAATATCTTGGGATGTATAGGAATTATGAATACTAAAACTTTCTTGAAATTTTCAAATCTTTATTGTACAATTTTGTTGAAAAATAATCTAATTTTTAAATTTAATTTGATAGATTCAAATAACTTGTTTTCTTATATACTTTTATTCTATAATACTATTGATTAAAAGTTCTCCAAATATTTAGTAACCTATAAGACAACAGTATTTATTAGGTTGAAGCTCGTTTATTGATCTCTTTCGTTCTCTCTCTATGTGTATCTTCTCATGCCGAAAGCATCCTTTCTTCCGTTTTTCATTAGTGTTATATCTTTGTTTGTCTGTAGTTGATGTCTTCCTTTCCTCATCCCTTTCGTCGGCTCTCTTCCATTTTAATTAAATCGAAAGGATTTCGCAGCGATGTCCATTGTGCTCTGATGTGTGTGTGTGTGTATGTATGCCTGTGCCGATGAAGCGCAACAATTTATCGAACGGGATAGTACGGTTTTAGTCCTGCAGGACTTGTATATCTATCCGTTCCAGCCGCGAAAGCGGTCAGCATGAAGCTCGAACACGATCGGCCGCATGAAGCTAATCACAACTCCTGCAAAGCCGTGCGATTGCAACCCGGCTGCCGACAGATAACACTAATCCAACCGCACTGCAAGTGAACTGTTCCATATACATATACGTATATATACACACATATACTGTATATACAGTACGTACGCTTCATTTCCGAGCGCTTTAATCACTTGTTAATTACGACCGGCTCATTATATTTCGCGCCGATCCTCCACGTCCTCCGCATCCTCATTCCATCCTCTAGAACCTTATGGAAACATTGCCGCCGCTTCGAGCGTACATTTTAAAATCCGAACTCGACGCTCAACTTTATAATAACTGCGGTCAGGATATTTACCTTAACTCATATACACTGAATCGCTAATACCTATGATTAACTCTACTGATATCTCCAATATAATTCTAGAAGTGCTCTATCAAAATTGTCGTAACATTTTCATTAATATCTAGATTGAATATGAAAATTTAAGCTAAATATATAGAAAATAAAATAAGTTAGAATGTAATAGATAATCCGTTATCAAACTTGAAGTAATATAATTTGTTGCACTGTGCTTACATTATCGATTATATCTTAATAACCATGAAAGCTATTTAGAATATTGAATATGCAAATTAAAGCTAAAACTCTAAAAAATAAAATGATCATAAGATGAAAGTTGTGCTTCTTATATATTACGAGTAATTCGCAGTCAATTGATGAAATATTTTTTAAAGTTTTTTTTATATTTTTGTTAATATCTCTATAACTATGACTAATATTTGCAAGATTAAATCAGAAAAGTAAATCTAAAAATATGGGGAATAAAAATAATAGTAAGTTAATGTTTACAATTTTTTTGGTCAAATACGAAGTAATAAAATTTTAAGTGCTTAAACATTTTTTTTATATATCACAACAACTATGAATGCCAGTATTATTTTTTTACGTTAATATTAAAGTTAAATAGATAGGGAATAAAATAAGTATTATTATAAAGTTGTATCTCTTAGAGGTTTCTTGTAATTCGCTGTTAAATTCGAAGTGATGAAATTTGAAGAGTACCTGTACATTCTCTCTTATATCTCGAGAACCATGAATTTCATAAGTGATATTGACTATTCATATTAAAGTTAACTATATTGTGAAGAAAATAAGTATACACATAATTCTGTATCTCTTGTAGATTTCTTGTAATTCGTTGTCCAAGTTGAAGTAACGTTTGTTTCTGAATGTGCTTGTATACGTGCGTAATTCGCTGTCAAATTGGAGGTAATGAAGTTTGAAGAGTGTCTGTACATTTTCTCTTATATCTCGACATACATGAATTGCGTAACTAATGTTGATTATTCATACTAAAGTTAAATATCTTGTGAAGAAAATAAGTATAGACACAATTCTGTATCTCTTATAGATTTCTTGTAATTCGCTCTCAAATTACAAGTGATGAAATTTGAAGAGTGTCTGTACATTTTCTCTTACATCTCGACAACTATGAATTGCGTAACTAATATTGACGATTCAAATTAAAGTTAAATATCTTGTGTAGAAAATGATTATAGACACAATTCTGTATCTCTTATAGATTTCTTGTAATTCGCTCTCAAATTAGAAGTGATGAAATTTGAAGAGTGTCTGTACATTTTCTCTTATATCTCGACAACCATGCATTTCATAACTCATATTGATTATTCAAATTAAAGTTAAATATCTTGTGTAGAAAATGATTATATACACAATTCTGTATCTCTTGTAGATTTCTTGTAATTCGTTGTCCAAGTTGAAGTAATGTTTGTTTCCGAATGTGCTTGTATACGTGTGTTACTCGACAGGAATGGGGTTTATGCGGGGGTTGGGTTATATAATTTCTCGTCGGTTTTGAATATGACCTTTAGTTATGGGATTGGGGTTGCGAGGCGGTGGCGACCGGTGGCCGATGGCCGTCGGTCCGTGGGCGGCGGAAGGGCTCTGCGGGGGCGGCAGACAGGCGAAACAGCACCTCGGCACGCCACAAACCGCGCCGGGACGGCATCCTAGATCCTTGTTTGCAACACTAATTATTATTCATAAACCCCTGACCGCGCGTCGACCAGTCCTTTCAACCACCCACAAACCCACCACCACCAACCCCCCCTAAAATGAATACATCCACTAGTTATTACATAGAAGATGTAAAGAACCAAGTTTAACAATCAACATTATATAACATAGTTAAGTTAAAGATAAAATTCAATTAAGATTGTCGAAATTATCCGATGTCTTATATTGAAGAGTGTTAAAAATGGAGAAATTTAACGAAGATTTTATAATATCTAGTTTACATAGAAACATTCTTGGAATATTATTTAAAGCGAGAAATTATGCGAAACCCGCAAATAAGAAAACACGCAACTAATTTAATAAACGTGCACCGATTCTAATCCGCAATACATTATTCATAATTATATAATTAACTGAAAAAAAGAAATGCAGAAATCCAGAATAGAAAAATTCTTTATGTAAAAATTGATTAAAAATAAACAATAATTTCATTAATTAAGTAATATTATTAGATATATGTATAAGGAATAACATACAAAATTGAAAAAATTAATTATTATTTTGTAATCAATAAATTTCTAAATTTTTATTGATCCAAAAGTTTATCAACTTTTTGCTCTTAAAAAGTTTATAAATTCATCTAAAATCACGACAGTAATAAAGTTTTGATAAGTTTATAATCGATTATGACAGTAAATTGAATAATTCAAACATAGTTTCTACTGGAAAACTATCTGTTTCACATATATATTTTTAATTAATAATTTATAAATTGAGTGATAAAAGTATCATTAATGTTTCATGTGAAAATGAAAGTATGGTGAAAACGCGTTCCGGTTTTGCAGGAATTTATCTGCGAGCGACCGCAGTGCGCACTAAACGATCGCCGTCCGTCCATTTAGTTGCCGTAATTGTTTTGGCAACAAATGTTGCCGAGTCTATTTGCACGTGTCGTAAATTACGTCGACCTAGACACGAATTGCCCGCATTAATTTTCATAAACCGGATTCCGTCCGACCTGCATTTCTTCATCGAGAATAAAGACACGTAAAAAGAAAAGAAAAACACATCTAAATCAACAGAAATTAAAAACAAAATAATAGCTGCAGAGATTCACTTCGAGAATTTTGGTTTTGTTGCAATCTCTTTTATTTTCGTTTGGGTTGTGTGTGTGTTTTTTTTATATTTCTTTTGGGTCGGTGCGCGGTGGAGGCTAAATGAAAATATGTAGCAGTAGAACCCATGTTGGTCTTTCCCTCGACAAACCGTAGCACATATATAACATTAAGCTTAACATAACAGGGTAGGTAACCAGCAAGAACACGCTGCACATGATATACGTACAGCGGATTAAACCCCAAGGGGGGAGTTTAACACGACCCCGTATTAGTTATTAGCGACTCTTGTTAGTTAGACGAGCATTACTTGCATACATACATATTGCATGCATATTATCTAAGTATAAATTGCTACATACACCACCTATCTTCTACATCCTATTATATTACATCATCCATCACAAATTGCCCCAAGTTATATCATCATCTTTTTATTCAATTATACTTCATTTTATATAAAAAATTAATAATAAACGCACGCAACGATCCAAGGTTTCTGACCTTAACACTGAAATCTATAACCATTTAAAAACTAATTCAATCAATTTTACATTAATAAAATTATGTTTAATTACAGAATAAATTAATTAATTTTTATTACATTCATTCAGAAATAATGTAATTTATGCGACTTATGTGCACGTATATTTGAATATAGTGAATGATTCATTGTTATAAAGGAATGCAGCAAAAAAAAAACTATCGCATACGTTTCTAAGAAAAACGAACAATCAATGAATGGCATGAATGAAACGTAGTAAAAAGATATAAAAAAGATGTGTATAAAATTCCTCGAGTCTAGACGATAAGAGAAAAAAAGAATGTATGCCGAATATCGCCTTCGATAAACAACAACAAAAAACTGCTGACGATATTTAAATGTGCCGGCTCTTTTTTTATATTAGTTTCATTCTATTCTTGTCATTTTAAATTATAGCAGTGTTTCGCTTAGTACGGCTTCTGTTAGTCCGGATTTAATATAGACAGGTTCGATTCTTTTCTTCTTTATATAGGTGCTTTTTTTTTTTTGCATACAATGCGTAACGTAGATATTTACAAGTAACTTTCGACAAGTAAATATACTTGGCAAGTATGATTATTGATATGTAAGTTTTGTAATTTACTATTTGAAAATTGTCATTTTTTTTTCACAAAATAAGAGCAGTTTATTTTTATGCGGTTTTAAAGTTCTCGATTATGCCGATT
>NW_017096851.1:8147-8551 GCF_001412225.1 Nicrophorus vespilloides
AAATGTACAAGTAACTTTGTACAAGTAAATATACTTGATAAGTATAAATATTGATTATACAAGTTTTGTAATTTACTATATTTGATAATTGTCATTTTTTTCACAAAATATGTGCAGTTTATTTTTATTACAGATTTCAAACTGTGCGAACCGCACTATTCGAGGTACTGATGTATTTTCTTTGCACAAAATTTGCTAACATGAAAATGTACAAGTAAATATACTTGAAAAGTATAAATATTGATTATACAAGTTTTGTAATTTACTATACTTGAAAATTGTCTTTTTTTTTCACAAAATAAATGCAGTTTATTTTTATGCGGTTTTAAAGTTCTCGATTATGCTGATTTCAAATTGTTCAAACCGCACTATTCGAGGTACTGATGTATTTTCTTTGCACAAAA
>NW_017096852.1:0-3669 GCF_001412225.1 Nicrophorus vespilloides
TTAAATAATAATTTATAAATAAATTGAATTCAATTGTGAATATTAAAATATTGTTATAAATTATGCATTTTTATGTATAATCAATTATAAAATTTCAAATTTAGTTTCTTTTCTATAAAACTCGACTTTATTTGATAAATGATGACTATATTAAAGACACGTGAATTGACTTTGATTCAGAGATGAAGAAGTAAAGGAAGAAGAGAAAAACAGAGAAGAGGAAACGTCGGCATTGTGTGTTGATAAAAGTAATGATCGGCGGGGTTTTGGCATTGATTTGCGGCCATCCACTTTTGTTGGGTGGAAAACACAAATGTTTAGCATATCTTGATGGGAAAAAAAGCCCTTCGTCCCTGGGGCCACAAAACACTGCATTAGTCGCGATAATGTACGGCCGTTATTTATTTAACATTCCGTTCTGTATGCATGCAATATTCCCATTTTTTTTGTTTGTTGTTACATTTTTGTGTATTTCCACCACTATTTTTACCCGTTGTCCATTATATGTGGCTAGGATTGATGGAAAACAGTTAAATTGTTTTCCTCGTAATTGCGGAATGATTATGCGATGCGAAGCTATTTGCATTTTCCTGCCATTTCTTTACACCAGTTTTTATCAGTGGTTTCGGAGAGCGACGAAATTAAGCTTCGAATAGCGACGAAATTAGATAAAAACCCTCAGTTTGAGCTATTTTCAAATACGCCATCTATCGGAAAATGAGAGTGTTGCATTTTCCTGCCGTTTCTTTACATCAGTTTTTATCATGGTTTCGGAGAGCGAAAATTAAGCTTCGAATAGCGACGAAATTAGATAAAAACCCTCAGTTTGAGACTATTTTCAAATACGCCATCTATCGGAAAATGAGAGTGTTGCATTTTCCTGCCGTTTCTTTACATCAGTTTTTATCATTGGTTTCGGAGAGCGACGAAATTAAGCTTCGAATAGCGACGAAATTAGATAAAAACCCTCAGTTTGAGGCTATTTTCAAATACGCCATCTATCGGAAAATGAGAGTGTTGCATTTTCCTGCCGTTTCTTTACATCAGTTTTTATCAGTGGTTTCGGAGAGCGACAAATTAAGCTTCGAATAGCGACGAAATTAGATAAAAACCCTCAGTTTGAGGCTATTTTCAAATACGCCATCTATCGGAAAATGAGAGTGTTTCATACAAACATTCTTTTAACGATTTTTTCGAGGCTTCAAAGAGCGAAGAAATTTAGTAGAAAAAAAGTTGCTCAAAACTTTTCATGTCTTCGAATAGTAACAAAATGTTATAATTAAAAAACGCAGTTCGAATACGCCACCTATCGGAAAATGACAGTATTTCATTACTAACAATAATATTGGTATTTTAGTTGCATTCTTTCAATCATTTTTTCGAGGCTTCAAAGCACGAAGAAATTTAGTAGAAAAAAAGTTGTTCGAAACTTTCGATGTCATCGAATATCGACAAAATATTAATTAAAAAACGCAGGAAAATGAGTGAATTTCAATGCAAAAACTTCGAAATTTATAAGAAATATAAAATTAATTGAAATAAAACGTTGCTTCTTGGGATTTTTCATAGATTTGAAGAGAGACGAATTTAATTAATAAACATCATTGAGCATCGAATAACGCGGAAATTAGATTTAAAAATTACATAAGGTTATTCGAAAATACGCCATCTAGCGTGATTAATTCGTAGGATTCGTGTATTTAATAATAATTTTGCGGAGTTCCGGAGTCGCAGAAATTTATTGCGAGGTCGTTTTCAGATCGTAAATTGTAATTAGGGTACGTATGTATTACATTCGGATGCTCGTGCAGCGATAATATTAATAACATTATTGCATATTACCGATTGATTTTAATATTACCCGAACTGCATTATGTCGTCGCCATTACACCCATATTTTTTTTTTGTGATGTATCAATTGACCTGTGCATAAATCAGAATTCGAAATTCTGTTCAACACGCGAAGTTTCACAAAGTCTATGCATAATATCCATGTCAAAGAGAACTGGATTCTGCGTAATTTTTGTTTGTAGTTTCTTTTTTTTTTGTTTTGTTTTTGTTGTTGCAGTATGTGCGCTTCTAATAGAAACATGCACGTAAAACTTAAAAGCTTTGTTCCGTTACTGCATTAAAATGGATTAAATTGCGTCGTAATGAATATGCGGACTCAGCAAGAGATAAACTCGAAACGTGTATTATTTTGTATATAGAAAAGAAGATTATACTTCATAAATCGTGCATTTTAATCGTTTATTTTTTTTTGTTTCGAATCTTTCACCGTTAGAAGATTATGTAATTTTTTTTAAATTTTCATATCAGTTTTGAAGTAGAATACATTTTTATGTTATTTAATTGATAATTTAAGAAAATTGGATCTTAAGATTTTACATAACAAATAATATTAAAATCGTCGGAAATTGTGGATGCGCCTGGTTTTAATTCTTCTCTTTTTCTTGTTTTTTTTTTAAGCGCAGGTAGAAAGTGCACTGAGGTGGATCGTTATAGCCGTTTTCTTTCTGGCTGCATCTCATCGTTTAATTAAAATTTCGGGCGTTGTTAATAATAATAATAATGGTGGAGGCGGCGAGCGCGTTAATAATCTTTGTGTGCATGCAACAATATTTCTAACTAATCCAAACAACAAGTTTAATAATAACGAGACAGCGAGACCCCCGAACCGAGGGGTGGCGGCAACGTTCCACCCCTAAAATATAATACCCGGAAACCGCCTCCTCATCCACCGCCGCCCCCCCCCATCCCTCCGGCTTCTTGCGGATTCCGGTTACGACATAGCGAAATTTGAATAATTACCCGTACAGCGACGGATGGTGTAATTATTTCGCACAGGTACATCCACTTTACTTATCCCTTATCACATACTACAACTTGATTCTTATTAGATTTCTTAAGATTTCACAAGTAACTTTACTATTTTCTTCAAATCAATATCTGAAAATATTAGCTAGCTTTTCAGATTGGAAAACCCAATTTTGTATTGAAATCTTTACAGAATTGTTACATCATTCAGAAAATTTGGATCTACTTGGATATAAATTGCAGAAAATCAATGATTCACATGGGAAATTACGTCATTTGCAACTGTCCATTAAGGATGTTTCTTTTTATTTGATTATTACTGTATGATTATTAACTTGACAAGTAACAAGTAAATAATTGGTATAATGGTGTCTCCTCACTACGTCCGATAAGTGAAACTGTGTCATTTGATAGCTGCTTCAGTAACATTTATCTATTAACATACATTTGATGAATGTGGTAAGGATGTTGCATGTTACTTGATACAATATTAAACATAACAAATAACTTGTCAAGTATCGAGTAAATAATTGGTATAACTGTTGCAAGTGTACCAACCACTTTACATCCACTTTACTTATCCCTTATCACATACTACAACTTGATTCTTATTAAATTTCTCAGAAGTAATTTTACTATTTTCCTCAAATCATTATCTGAAAATATTAGCTTTTCAGATTGGAAAACCCAATTTTAAATTGAAATGTTTACAGAATTATTACATTATTCAGAAAACTGTGATTTACTTAGATTTAAATTGCAGAAAATCAATGATTCACATGGTCAATTACGTAATTTGTAACTGTCCATTAAGGATGTTTCTTTATATTTGATACTGTATGATTATTAACT
>NW_017096852.1:3701-4115 GCF_001412225.1 Nicrophorus vespilloides
CATGTTACTTGATACAATATTAAACATTAGAAATAACTTGTCAAGTATCGAGTAAATAATTGGTATAACTGTTGCAAGTGTACCAACCACTTTAGATCCACTTTGCTTATCTCTTCTCACATACTACAACTTGATTCTTATTAAATTTCTCAGAAGTAATTTTACTATTTTCCTCAAATCAATATCTGAAAATATTAGCTTTTCAGATTGGAAAACCCAATTTTATATTGAAATGTTTACAGAATTGTTACATTATTCAGAAAACTTTAATGAACTTAGATCTAAATTGCAGAAAATCAATGATTCACATGGTCAATTACGTAATTTGTAACTGTATATTAAGGATGTTTCTTTATATTTGATACTGTATGATTATTAACTTGACAAGTAACAAGTAAATAATTGGTGTAATGG
>NW_017096852.1:4132-10650 GCF_001412225.1 Nicrophorus vespilloides
TGATACAATATTAAACATAACAAATAACTTGTCAAGTATCGAGTAAATAATTGTTATAACTGTTGCAAGTGTACCAACCACTTTACATCCACTTTGCTTATCTCTTATCACATACTACAACTTGATTCTTTTTAGATTTCTGAGAATTATCTTTACAATTTTCCTCAAATCAATATCTGAAAATATTAGCTTTTCAGATTAGGAAACCCAATTTTATATTGAAATGTTTACAGAATTGTTACATCATTCAAAAAACTTTAGATCTAAATTGCAGAAAATAAATGATTCACATGCCATAACTTGATTCAAGTAAATTATTACTAAGATCTACGATATTGCTACTATAAAGTATTGAAAATCTCGTAATAAAATTGCGTGTGTAATTATAAATTTACAAAGTCACAAAACGAAACTGTTTGAATAAATCTTCGTTTCGTATTGTATAAAAAAAACTGGAAATCATATTTGAGTGAACGAATTTTGTACGTTGAATCTTTAATGCGTCCACCAACGAAACACATCCATCTCATCGGGGAGCGACGCGCGACTGTTGGGGGGGGGATTCCGCAACGTTCTGGATTATGCAACGCCCTGTAAATAATTCAGCGGAATTTCGCAGTTCTCGTGCAATAAGCTAATTCCGCGTAAACCCGACGATAATCCGATACGAAAATACGCCCGCTTTATCAGTTCACCGTAAATTATACAATAGACTCATGAAATCTATCAAATTATATTCACATTACAAATTCTAATATTAATAATAAGATTTTAAAGATAGAAAAAAACGTTAAAATAATAAGATTTTCTTGAATATAGACATAATTTTAGTTGGAAGTGAAATTATAGTTGTATTTAATGAAATACGTTGTAGGAAAACAGTTGTATTCTTATTTGAATAGTATTTAGTTGGTTTTATTACAGTAACTGAATGTGTGTTACCTTTAGAGAGTTGAATGAATCCCCGACAAAGTTGATTTTCATGAATGAAATATAGGGGATGGGGCGAGGATTGTTCATAGACACGTACACTGTTCGGGTTTTAATAAGTGGAAATGAAATTTCTCGAATTTCGCTGCGCAAATAGACGAAGAAGCGAAGCGGAATGATTAGAAGAATAAGGGTGGTTGCATGCAAGAATTCCGTGGGGGTGTAAATAATTTAAAAAAACTGTATATATTCTCGAGGTATTAGAAATGTGAAAGGAGGGCAAATCGGTGAGCGTTCGATCAAATGAGCAGTCTTGAGATCTTGAGAACTAATTGGTTATGATGTAATCGAGGATTCCGTTGTTCTCGAGGAACGCCCTGTATATATGCAAAAGAAGTCATTCCGAAGTGATTCACGGCGAGGCGTGTGTGCAATAAAACGCGATTCTCGAAATATAACGGATTGTCTGTTTACTGTTAGCCCCGAGGTTGATGGGAAGAGAAGAGAAGAGAAGAGAAAAGAAAAGAGAGGAACGCGAAGCCACGGCTACCACTATTCAAGTAGTTGGATGCCTTTCTCTACGCTCCTCGATGCGAATACCTCAAACATTTACTATGTACACTGCTTGAAGATCGATCATTTCTGCATGATGTATTTAAATGTCGGCGCAGTCAGTTTTTCTTCATTTTTTCTTCTCCTTCACCCTTTGCATATTCATAATCGTTATTCATCGCACTCGAGACAAATCTTCATATATACTCCCTTCTTCGCATTATTTATTCATTTTGATGAATATTTATTACTAAACTAAAATGTTGCAAAAAATCAACACATTTCACAAAAAAATTTGGATATATTTCCACAGCTATAATTCAAATTCTAATCTTGTTATTTACGAATTGATATAGCAAGTATTTAATTTTATATAACTGTACATGAATTCTGTTCGATGGAAGCAAAAATATATTTCCTCTATTGGTAGAAAATCACGATTTAGAGTTTCGTAAATCTCTAACAATGGACGTAAAGTCGTCCTCCGTTGTGTCCTTTATTGCGTTTCCATTCCGTGTTTCATTTCTCGTCCGATTCCTAAATGATGCGCGAACAAAAACCGGACTTCTTCGCAGGCGCTTCGTCACCGGATCCCTCCCGTCTCTAATGGATGCGAAGTAAATCGAGCATTAAAGAGACGCGAAAAGCGGGCCAAAAGGCAATCTCTTTTCTCTGCTTTCTCGATCTTCTCTTCTCTCTTTTTCGTAGAAAACCAGTGCTAGATGATATGAATTTCATTAGAATGGAATTGTAGGAGTGTGAGAGAGAGAGACGCAGATTGCTCGCTTCCGAAATGGAAGTAGACAAGAGCGTAGCCAGGCGTTATTTACTTCCACCGAACAATATCGTTTTAGGTCAATTACGTAATTTGTAACTGTCTATTAAGGATGTTTCATTTTATTTGATACTGTATCAGTATTAACTTGACAAGTAATTTGTGTAATGGTGTCTCCTCACTACGTCCCATAAGTGAAACTGTATCATTTGACAGCTGTTGCAATTGTTGTATGTTACTTGATACAATATTATACATAACAAATAACTTGTCAAGTATCGAGTAAATAATTGGTATAACTATTGCAAGTGTTGATAATTTTAGTAAGGATGTTTCATGTTACTTAATACCATACTAATAACTTGCCAAGTATAGATTAAACTCTTGAATTTGACAACTGTTGCAAGTGTACCAACTACTTCGATGACATTTACGTATTAACATGAAGTTGGTTATAGTAGTAAGGATGTTTCATTTTAAGTCAAACTCTTGTACTTGACAACTGCTACAAGTATACCAACTATGTGTAATTAAAGAAACAATGAAATTGAAATAATCTTACATAATGATTTCAATTAAACATAACTTTAAGATTTTAAGATTACGTCTCTGCTTTTTAAAGACGTCGAATACCGAAACTAAACGGTCAAAGCTGTGATTTCATCCTGTTTCGTATTATATATATAAAAAAATTGTTGCGTTTGCCGTCATTCGGGTTCGGAGGTGTAATTTAATTATGAGGTAAAGTCATAAAACCCGGAGGGTAGGAAATCCATTAGGCGAAAGCCGAAAAAATCGTAAACTGCATTAACCAACTTCCACATTGTAGCGGATTTCTGCAAAAAGAAAAATCCGAAAGTTAAACAATGATCAATCAATAAAAATCGTTTCCACATGCATTATTTCTGCGTCTCTGATGTGAACAGAAATGTTTGGAGGAGGAAACGTAAAGCGGATTCAGAGTTTTCCAGGTTAATGAAATTCATGAAAACGACGAAGAATATTATGAAGTTGGAGTGAGCGGATGAAGTTCAAGTGACAATGGCGTTGTTTCTTTATTATTGTTATGGTAACGGTTTCTTTTTTTTTGGTATGAAGTAAGGGCATCCGCGTCGTGGAAAGTAATAAAAATTCTAAACTCATTGTCTCCCCTTTTTTGCAAACCTTTTGGAGAACGAGTTTTTCACACCGATGCTAATCCTTTCGCATCTTCCTGAAACATTCGCAGGTTCCTCGACAATTCTTTCAATATAAACACAAATTTATTTAAATTTTAGTATAACACGGAGTAGTTTTACATTTAGTTAATTTGAATTTGTGATCAAAAGTCGAGAAGAAAATGTTACAAAAAAAAATATTGACTCAGAATTTCAATCAATCTTATTTGTGTAAATTGTTATATATTAATTAAAATTTATACAAATAAAAAACTTAATTTTATAACCTAACTTTAAATCTATTCAAAACTGTTCTAAAAGTTGTATTTTGACAATGAAAAAATTTTTTTAGAATTTTTTTTTTTAAACCTTCAATGATTGTGTATATTGCGGATTTAATTTTATCAACTTTGAAAGAAAAATACGTCAAGTAAAACCCTCAATGTTTTCCATAACTTTTCGTGGTTAAAATTTCACACACACAAAAAAAATTTTGCTTTTGCGAGTTTTCAAAGAATAATATAAAACTGTTATGATCCTTTTATCTTTGTCGAATTTGAAATTAACAAATTGTAAAAAAAAAACGAAAAAAAATCGATATACTCTGAACAGGATATTGAAATCCTGCACTCACATAAACACACATAGATATGTACATATATACATATATACGGAACGTGCGTGCATTGTTGATTTTTAATTTGGTCGCGAGCGCGGCAAAACTTATGCAAGGTTTATGTTTTCATTCGATGCATATTTATTCGCGATTATATTATATATTTTTTTTTGGGCGCGGATTTGCATTTGCGGCCGCCGCCGATTCCATTAGAATTATTTATTCGAGCTGCCCCCGCACTGGAAGCAATAAAGCAAAAAAAACGAGTCAACTTGAAGAGTGAAGAAAAAAAACTGGGTTTGGAGAATGAATCAATCAAGCAAGTGCTGAGAGGAATGTCGTCTAACTGTCTGCTCTTATTAGATTTCTCAGACGGGCAAAAATCGTCGCATCCGGCGTAATGAGATTAAAGACATTAACTTCATTATTATACCTTTCTTACAAAAATGAGAAATTTACATTTTCACTAGAAATTAATTAGTTAATTATCATAATGCTGCGTCCACACTGTACATAATTTGAGATTCTCTGGTCTATCACTGGTTTAATAATATCGGTCTTTATAATAATTTGACATACATTTTTGTCACCTAATCTAATAGTTTGGAAATAAGTTTAGATTAATTATTTTTATCAAATTATCAATAGATTTTTTTTAAATACCTCGTATAGTGCTGCTTCAATCAGTGCGGATTTTCTAAATTACTATTTCAAGTTTCTTTTTGTACGGTATTAAAGTCCTCGATTAGTCCGGATTCACCATTAATTAATTTATCGTTTCGGTTAAAAATTGTATTTGATTTTATAAAATTTGTTGTCTTTTCAATATTTTACCTTTAATTATTTTATGTCCTGAAGCATCGTCCACTTTAATACCTTTGTCCTTTGCACGAAATGCGGCGAATCTCCCCTTATTTTCTGTCCTTATTAATAAATACAGCAATACCTCGGATAGTGCTGCTTCGATCAGTGCGGATTCTCTAAATTACTATTTGAAAATTGAGCAATTTTTTTTTCAAAAAAAATATTTCTTTCATGTTTCTTTTTGTGCGGTATTGGATTCCTCGATTAGTCCGGATTCACCTTTAATTAATTTATCGTTTCGGTTAAAAATTGTATTTGTTTTTATAAAATTTGTTGTCTTTTCAATATTTTACCTTTAATTAATTTATGTCCTGAAGCTTCGTTCACTTTAATACCTTTGTCCTTTGCACGAAATGCGGCGAATCTCCTCTTATTTTTTGTCCTTATTGATAAATACAGCAATACCTTGTATAGTGCGGCTTCGATCAGTGCGGATTCTCTAAATTACTATTTGAAAATTGAACAATTTTTTTGAAACAAAATTATTTCCTTCATTTTTTTTTTGTGCGTTATTAAAGTCCTCGATTAGTCCGGATTCATCTTTAATTAATTTGTTGTTTCGGTTAAAAATTGTATTTGTTTTTATAAAATTTGTTGTCTTTTCAACATTTTACCTTTAATTATTTTATGTCCTGAAGCTTCGTCCACTCTAATACCTTTGTCCTTTGCACGAAATGCGGCGAATCTCCCCTTATTTTCTGTCCTTATTAATAAATACAGCAATACCTCGGATAGTGCTGCTTCGATCAGTGCGGATTCTCTAAATTACTATTTGAAAATTGAGCAATTTTTTTTTAAAAAAAAAAAAATTTCTTTCATGTTTCTTTTTGTGCGGTATTAGATTCCTCGATTAGTCCGGATTCACCTTTAATTAATTTGTTGTTTCGGTTAAAAATTGTATTTATTTTTATAAAATTTGTTGTCTTTTCAATATTTTACCTTTAATTATTCATTTTAATACCTTTGTCCTTTGTACGAAATGCGACGAATCTCCCCTTATTTTCTGTCCTAATTGATAAATACAGCAATTCCTCGTATAGTGCTGCTTCGATCAGTGCGGATTCTTTAAATTTGAAAATTGAGCAATTTTTTTTTAAACAAAATTATTTCTTTCAAGTTTCTTTTTGTGCTGTATTAAAGTCCTCGATTAGTCCGGATTCACCTTTAATTAATTTGTTGTTTCGGTTAATAATTATATTTGTTTTTATATAATCTGTTGTCTTTTCAATATTTTATCTTTAATTATTTTATGTCCTGAAGCATCGTCCACTTTAATACCTTTGTCCTTTTCACGAAATGCGGCGAATCTCCCCTTATTTTCTGTCCTTATTGATAAATACAGCAATACCTCGTACAGTGCTGCTTCGATCAGTGCGGATTCTCTAAATTACTATTTGAAAATTGAGCAATTTTTTTTTCAAACAAAATTATTTCGTTCAAGTTTCTTTTTGTGCGGTATTAAAGTCCTCGATTAGTCCGGATTCACCTTTAATTAATTTGTTGTTTCGGTTAAAAATTGTATTTGTTTTTATAAAATTTGTTGTCTTTTCAATATTTTACCTTTAATTATTTTATGTCCTAAAGCATCGTCCACTTTAATACCTTTGTCCTTTTCACGAAATGC
>NW_017096853.1:0-3025 GCF_001412225.1 Nicrophorus vespilloides
TGTATGCTTTGATTTGGTAAACTGCCTAATTTTCGGACCATAAGATGCACCCCAAATTTATAGGAGCATTAATTTATAGTAAGTATCAGGAATTGTGGGGAAATATATTCTCGATCAATTAAAAGACGAAAAGAAGGTCCACATTTTTCTTGTAAAAAGTTAGTATCAGTGCAATTAATTAGTTGTATATTGGTGTATGTAATTATGTATGCAGAAAATAAACAAAATTTAACAAAAATATATTATTATATGATATAGTCTTAAATATCAAATTTCTGTCTTTATAGTAAATCATTTCATTCAACCATTCATTAAATTACGATCATAAATATTGCTTAACTTTTAAGCATGGATCGACTATCTAACAACTATGCAGAGCTGGCCAACGTGTTTGTCCCCACGGACTACTAAACTTTATGTTTTGAATCTTGCTTACTAACACAATTATTTTATTCCATATAAATGAGATTCTAAATATGGTTGTAAGAACGTTTAATTATTATTGGACATAAAAAAAACCATTTGGGAAAATTTTGAGAGGATGTAATGTTTCACTTGCGTAAATGATGAAATAAGTGTAGACCAAATAGTATATACGTAATGAAAAAAAAAATATATATATATTAAGATAGGAAATTTTTATTTTTCATTTTCGTGATTGATTGGCACAAACTTCCTAGACAAACCATTACATTATGAAACATATTGTTATAAAACCAACAAAAATAAGTCCTCATACATAAATAACAACAAAGAAGGAATTTTTTTGAATAATGATAGTATATAACATTTTTATTGTGATCCGGGTGATTTGGAAGACCAATCGCACTAGAATTGGGATCCCAAATTTAGTGGGCATGACCAAGTGTCGTTTATGTGTGATGTCTTGTTATCGACAATTACTGCTGGATTATTCAAAAAAGGCAAACAATGTTAGATAACTTATACACAAAAGAAAAACAATAATACTCAAATTAGGAAGAACCTTCCTATTCACAAACATAACTTCTTTATTCCAAGTATTAAAAACAGACAATTCAATATGATGAGCGCCTTGAAAAAATTACCACCCTTCGATCCAACTAAGCATTGCAAACAGAAAGAGGTGATGGTTGGAGACATTACAGCATGTTTTTGCCTTGAGAAGTTGTGGGATAACATGTACTTGGGTAAGTATGAAGGTCTTCATTTTGCTTCTAAAAGATAGTTTAGTGTAATTAATTATATGTATATATGTATGCAAATGTATAAAATAAAACAAAAAAATATTATTGGATTATGATTAGTTTTTGTTCTCACCGACCGCTAAAAATATTGAATCCTGTCTACCACTCAACTTGAATCACACGGGCAAGTATCATGATTTTGTTCCATAAAAATAGGATTCTAAATACGAAATATTACTTATACTTGTTTACAAATATACAATTTATTAAGGCGAAAATTGTATTCAAGATCAAGTTTCTGCAAATTTCCATTAATTGCAAGAACGTTTAATCTTTAATCAACTTAAAAAAAAAACACTTGCAAATCTTTTTTGACAAAAAAAATTATTAATTCTGAGAGGATAGAATGTTTCACTTGCGCGATAGATGTATAGACCAAATGGTGTATACATAATGATAAAAAAATTTATATCAAGTTATTGAAGTTATGATTTTCAATTTTCGTGAAAAAATAGCACATAGTTTCTAAACAACCGACAAATATCAGTAGTCATACAGAAATAGAATAACGAAGAAGGAATTATTTTGAATAATGTTAGTACATAACATTTCTTTTGCGATCCAGGTGATTTGGAAGACCAATAGCACTAGAACTGTAATTCCAAAGATTAGTAACTATTATGTAAATTGTGGATCAGTTGATTTAAATTTTGATAGGATACCAAAGGCATGACCAAGTGTCATTTATCTGTGATGTCTTGTTATTGACAATTGACAAAATGCAAACGATGTTAGATGACTTCTTCACAAAAAAAAAAGTCAAATTAGGAAGAACCTTCCTAATCGCAAACATATTTTTTTCATTTAAATTTTATGTGATTATCTTGTATGTTTTATGAATACAAATCGATATTATCAATATATAAGATTATAAGTAATACAATAAAAATATATTTCACAATAAAAGGTAAAAAAAAACAACAAAACTAAAACATTTTCTTATTCTTTGTTCTGTTTCACCGATCCCCATTATTTACGTGTTAAACGTTCCTCGATTAATGCTGTTTTTGATAGGAAACTATCAATACTATAATTGTAACATCTGCAGGAAATTTTAGATAAACTACAGGAATGGCTCAAAAAATGAAGAATATTGGTTAAAGAATGAACCCAATAGTAAGACTCAATGGTTAAGATCCGTTCAAATTAACGAAGGCATGAATTTCGAGGATTTTCTGGAAAGAGCACGTTCAGGCTAAGAGGGATCAACTGGAACTAACGTTTAGAAATCTCTACTAGTTATTAGTGGACAATAAACGAAAACATTCAAGGTAATATTAAAACTTATAGTTGGGGTCTCTTCAAATCTTTGAACAGGTTTCAAAGTTCGAAGAAAAGTTTGAAACCTCTTGGTTTATCTATGGTTGAAAATATTACCTTTTAAGACCTTCCATAACTCAGGCAAATTCTAACGTTTTAATTTGTTTCATATTTTTCGAACCTTCCACATTTGTATTGTACCCGTATAATACAAGTAAATGAGGAGTATTCCTTGGAACACTAATACCCTTAAAGCAGCGTTTTCCAAACTGTGAGGTGCGCCTCCCTGGGGAGGCGTGGACTAGTCTAGGGGAAGGCGCGAATATTGGTAGCAGTGAGCAATTTTCCAAATATCTGCTAAAGTATAAATACATTCCTGTGCTCTTATCGTTCTAAAAAGCAGTGTTTTCACATTTCATTAATTTACTCGATTTACTATAATAGATAGAATGAATCCAATATATGCACATGAAAGCTGAATGTTTGTGGAATCCAGCAAGTATAGACACATTCCTGTGCTCTTATCCATATTGCTGTAA
>NW_017096853.1:3035-4330 GCF_001412225.1 Nicrophorus vespilloides
AAGTTTGGAAACCACTGGATTAAATGATCACAAATTGTAACAAGACAAATTTTATTTTTAAGAAATTAAATGCAAATATTTACCGCAGCATCACAATGCAAAATATTGTTGCAGTTTTTTTTTAATTGTAGACCTGTGTTTCTCATGCTTTTAGCCTCACGACCCAACATATTTGTTTTTACTCGTAGTGCGTGCCAATTGCTAAGAACATTTCACTAGTTTCTCACTTCAATGACGGCTGTCATTTCGCTTCTTATTAAAATTTGTAATGCGGCCCAATTTTGAGTCGCGACCCATAGTTTGAAAAACTCTACATGAACATTCTTACTCTTCTAAGAATTTCAACTTGTTCTCATGACATTACTACTTTATAAATAAATAAATCAAATTATGTATTAAAAATAAATTTTCAATAGAAATCTTGATATAAAATGAGAAAATATATTTCAATAGTGAATGTAAAACAATGTGATATTTCAATAGTAATGTAGTGTTATATTCATATTAATCATTTACTGGAAAACGAAATGCCATTGAGAAGAATACATTAATTGTTTAAAGGTGAAAGTGTATATTGTTTACAAATTTAAATATTTTCAATGAGAATCTTCTCTATCAATACAAATCTGATTTGATCTATTAAATTTTACAACTAATTTTTATCACAAATAGTTAATTATTTCAGAACGTTCTAATTTATAAGAAATTTAAACAATTCTTATTAATTATTTTCATCAATTATTTAATAATAATTAACAGAAGTACTTAAGCTTTTTCTTATATTATAAAGCATTTTCAAAGAATAGTAAAGATGTTTTTTTTTTATATATAAATAATGAAATAAACATAAATTTCAATTTCTTTCTTTTGTAATTTATTACTTTTCTTTCGATCTATAAATAATTGGCAAGGATTTATTTAATGCGACTTTGCCGGTTTTTTTTTAAAGAATGATTTACAAAAAAATGATTCGTTAATCTCATAAAATTGTACAGAGACAAGAAACCGTGTGATGAAATGATAGAAGTTATCTTTGACCTCCAGACATCTGTACACCTCCTGCCACTCGAATGTTATTTATGTTTCGTCTATAATAGCTCAGTCTTATTATCATATTTGCATAATTGCAATTATTAGGCCTATCGAATCATCTGCTACATTTGATTCAGATTGCTTTGTTTCTTAATTTAAGTACAAATTCATCAAAAAAAAATAATTGAAACTATTTAAATAGAAAAATCATTGCGAATGATTTATAGTCATAATTTCGTAAGTGAAAATAAAATAATAAACAG
>NW_017096853.1:4351-4683 GCF_001412225.1 Nicrophorus vespilloides
TTAAAATTATAATTTTTTTGTGAAAAAAAAATATATGAAATAAATATAGATTTTTAAATAACAATTTTTTCAGTAAAAGTTTATTATTAATAGATAAATCAATGTAAAAATATGAATATAATCATTCAAAGTATTGAAAGATGTATAAACCATGAATATTATCAAATCTAGAGACTCGCATCAGAAACAAAAACAAAGGAAATTAGAAATTTTTATATTGTTTTTTCTATTGTTTTTGCTGTATTCTTTTAATTTTCTTAGTAAATTAAAAGTACTGAAACAAAATAGAAGCGTTATAACAATAATTGAAACTATTTAAATAGAAATATCAT
>NW_017096853.1:4689-45480 GCF_001412225.1 Nicrophorus vespilloides
TCGAATTATTTACAGTCATAATTTCGTAAGTGAAAATAAAATAATAAACAGTTTAAAATTATTATTTTTTTGTGAAAAAAAAAATATGAAATAAATATATAGATTTTTAAATAACAATTTTTTGAGTAAAAGTTTATTATTAATAGATAAATCAATGTAAAAATATGAATATAATCATTCAAATTATTGAAAGATGTATAAACCATGAATATTATCAAATCTAGAGACTCGCATCAGAAACAAAAACAAAGGAAATTATAAATCTTTATATTGTTTGTTTCTATTGTTTTTGCTGCATTCTTTCAATTTTCTTAGTAAATTAAAAGTACTGAAACAAAGTAGAAGCGTTATAACAATAATTGAAACTATTTAAATAGAAATATCATTCGAATTATTTATAGTCATAATTTCGTAAGTGAAAATAAAATAATAAAAAGTTTAAAATTATTATTTTTTTCTGAAAAAAAGATATGAAATAAATATAGATTTTTAAATAACAATTTTTTGAGTAAAAGTTTATTTTTAATAGATAAATCAATGTAAAAATATGAATAAATTCATTCAAAGTATTGAAAGATGTATAAACCATGAATATTATCAAATCTAGAGACTCGCATCAGAAATCTTTATATTGTTTTTGCTGTATTCTTTCAATTTTCTTGGTAAATTAAAAGTACTGAAACAAAATTGAAGCTTTAAAACAAATATACAGGTATGGGACTTCGATCAGTCCAGATTTATTACAGTTAATCTCATTAATAATTGAGCAAATTAAAAATATGTAATGTTTCTTTTTTTGTATGTATTTAGTTCCTCAATTAGTCCGGTTTCAAAGAGTCCGGGATATTGGCGGAGTATTTAAAGCTTTTTTTTTACGGGTTTATGTAAAATTTACATCTAAATAAATTACAATTTTTTAATCGTTTAATCGTTAAACTTAAAGAATGTTTACTTTTGCAGATACAATAACGAGGATCATAGGATACATCATATTGTATAGCGGCATCAGCAATTTCGATGAAGATCAACGTTGAGGTGGAGGATCACAGGAACCTCCTGGAATGGTCAGCTGTTTCCTTGGACAACTCTACGCTGCCAATAGACATGAGATTCAATGACGGTCACAGACTTTCCATCATAGTGTACAGCATACTGATGGTGTTCTCATCCATCGGTAACATAACCGTTCTGGTGCTCATCCTGAAGAGACGCAAGAGTTCGCCGTCGCGCATCAACACCGCCCTCATGCATCTAGCAATCGCCGATCTTCTGGTACGTCAAATCAAGAGTCGCGTGGTGGACGCGCCGGGTACATCCATTTCACTTGTCTCATCATCTACTATCGTAGATTCTATTAGTTTACTTAATTAACAAGAAACCTGATTTAAAGTAATTAATTAATTCGAAGAAGCGAAGGTCAAGGGTATCCGTTTCTTTCCATTTAATTTATAAATTGTCAAGGGTTGACGGTTTCGTCTTCATTTTATTATATTCTTTACTATTATTATCGCATCGATCGATGCTGTAATAAAATCTAATACAAATACAGTGGAATTTGTCAAATGGAGGTGAAATTTAATAGGAGACCTGTTTCAGGTTACATTTTTAACGATGCCGCTAGAGATTGGTTGGGCCTACACGGTCCAATGGAAAGCAGGAGATGCGATGTGCAGGATAATGACGTTCTTCAGGACGTTCGGCCTTTACTTGTCCAGTTTCGTCCTGGTCTGCATCAGCATTGACAGGTTAATTGATGAGTGGAAAATAAAAAACATATGATCCGCAATTAATCGATGAAATGAACAAACAAAATAAATACAAATGCGATTGTTCCAGATATTACGCTGTACTGAAGCCTCTGCATTTAACAGGAATAGACAGACGAGGGAAGTTCATGTTATCGGCTGCTTGGATGGGAGCAACCCTCTGCAGTATGCCTCAGGTAAAGTGTTGAAACGAGTTAAAGATTACATAACAGATTTGTTCAAGTTCAAGTTGCAATTTTAGATGATGGTCTTCCAAGTCGAACATCATCCGAACATCACGTGGTACGAGCAATGCATCACCTACAACGTACTGAAAACGCACACGCACGAAATCCTGTACGCAGCTTTCGGTATGCTGATGATGTACGCGATCCCTCTGATCGTTATCATCTTCACGTACGCATCGATCCTGATGGAGATATTCAGGAAAACCAAAGAATCTTTCGGATGTTAATAACTTAATCTCATAACGATTTTCCATTCGTAACGAATCATTTATTTTTCAGCCGATCGAATCCGTCGCTCGAGTCTTGGATTCTTGGGGAAGGCGAAGATCCGTACGCTCAAGATGACGATCATCATCGTGCTCGTCTTCTTCATTTGCTGGACGCCTTTTTACGTGATGATGATGTGGTGAGTTTATCTGCGAATCGATCGGGCATAATTGCAAACACAATTTTCCCATTTTCACAACAAAGCGCACGCGATTTGTAAACATCGTTAGCGCGCTCATGATAATAATCGGAAAATTGTTATTTTCGTCTGTGCATGTAAATAATACAAAAAATATTCGAGTGTGCCAAAGATTTGAATCAGTATTCATGATAAAAAAAGACATATATTCTACGTACAATAGTCTGTATTATAATAACCGATATGAAGGTGACAAGTTCAAACCCTCTATCAAAGTAGAAACAAATCATTGTGATGTTCATTATCTGAATTTATTTATTTTTATACGAAAGATTTTATACATACTATTGGATTTCCAGCAAAGTTTTTGTGCCGATTTTTCACGAAAATTAAAAATCAAAACTTTCATATATAGATATATAATTTTTGTAATTAAGTATGCACCAATTTTGATCTATAAACCTTTTTTCATCTTTCGCGCAACTTAAACATTACATCCTCCCAGAATTTATTTATTAGGTTGATGGAATTTTTCAAAGACCCAAATTTGTGGAAAACTACAGCTGGATTATACTCGATTAATGTCTTGATTTCATCATTATTACTAACAGAACTTTAAGGCTTAAATCATCTAGTCGAAATTTAGATAATTATGTTCCTAAAGTTCATTTAGCTAAAGCAACTTCTCCGTAAGCAGAATATATCTTAGTTATTGCTTTAGTGGCATTTTTGCCTCTGCAGTAAGAGAAAAGTATCAACGTCTAAAATGCACTTTGTCTTCTTTCGCCTTCACGAGGGTACTAAATGTGTCAGTTCCATTGAACCGACTCAAACTCACTTTTTTAGAATATATACACAAGTTCATTGTTTTTCATAATTCTGATTAAGAATAGACAATCGGTACTTAGCCAAAATCGGCACGAACTTTTCGTCCAATATTATGGACAAAACACAATATTTAGACGCTCAAAATTACCGATTTTTTTTTTTTGGTAAAATTACTTATCTTTTAATAAGTTTTCTTAAATTTGAGATACTATTGATTATTTGCTAAATTTCTTTCATTGTCAGTTGTGTTAGCTCTTCAGTTTCGTAAATCTTATATTTAATTGTTTAATGAGAGACACAATAGTTTAGGTAATAGCGGATTCATTCAAGTGAAATAAATTCTAATCATCCTCTTGACTCATATTTCTAAATTCTTGAAGATTCTGCAAAAATTGGACAACATTCAAAAAGTTTTGTACGTCGCTCTTGATTTCGTCAAAATTAGTTCAAGTAAATAGATAAAGATTTATAATTTATAATTAAACAATATACAAAACTATGAAATGTTGTAAATGTACACAATATAAGCAAAATCACACGATGAGCATTAAAAACTACAATATTTTTGCAATTTATTTTAGGTATTGGTACGATAGAGAGGCAGCTATTCATGTAGACCAGAGGGTCCAAAGAGGCCTATTCATTTTTGCATGCACCAATTCGTGCATGAATCCCATCGTTTATGGAGTGTTCAACATAAGGACGAGACGAACGGCGATGCAAACGAGACCCAGATTGGCCACTCTGGATTCCAGGCAGAGCGGAATTTCGACTCCTACAGTCGAATCCAAACTACCCGCAATAGAGATATCACTAAGGAACCTCGAATAGGATACTTAATTTAATTAATTACTTAAAATCAATTTAATATTTAAATTAAACTATATCAGATTATCACTATATAACAGACATTCGGATAACGATATGCGAATAAGTTAGTCATTCATTACTTAAGGAAACAACGCGCAGTGGACTTTATTCTAGTAATTATATAATGTAAGTCATCTTCCTATTAAATATAAACATGTTCAATTAAAGACATAATCATTGAAAAGAAAATATGTAATAGTCGTTTATTATAGTTTGAGTAAAATAATTACGAAAACTGTACACGATAAATATTTGTATACAGTAAGTCCTCGACTTAGGCGGTTAATTCGTTCCAACAGTTTCAGTGTAAGTCGAAAACCGCGTAAGTCAAAAAAATAATATAAATCTATGTACAATTGCAGTAATGTTAAGTTGAGTGTTGAAGCTTTCCTGCATACATAAGTTGAAGACTTACTGTATTTGTATCATGACTTAGATCAGAATGCTTACATTACATGCTGACAAAGGATGTAAATATCGATGCATCTACCGACTGTAAATTAACTATTGTCAACCAATTTCTACTAAAATGTAAAAATAAATAAATTTCATAATAGGATATATGATTTTCCAACATTGTACGTGTTTTCCTTATAATCTGCATTCTCTGCCTTATCTAAATCTCAAAATCCTTCTGTTATTCACATTATTGTTTTTTTTTTTGTTATTATTAATATTCAATTTAATTATTTTAAACTATTTCAATTATTTAGTATAAATGTTCTTTCTTATAGCAGTTCTAACTTTATAATTAATTTTAAGCAATTAAAGATCATACATTTATAATTTTAACTACTAATCAATGGTAAAACTCTGTAGACAATCTAAATGAAATGGTAAGAGTTTTTTTTAGTAAAAAGCGAAAGATTCATTCGCTTTTAAGTGAATCCTGAATTAAGGGTATAAACTGGTGTGAACCAAGGTAGGTGTTGAATTTTCACCTACCAGGTTACCAACTGTATTACATATATATATATTTGAAGGATAGTTAAGTTGGCATGCTTTGCTAAACAAACGTTAGATTGGATTGGGTGTTGTGTTTGTCAACGCAAAAGTGCCTATCACTTCGCACAGCAATCATCACATATCTCGCAAATTTGTGAACACTTATTTGTAGTGCGATTCGCTGTATTTGTTCTGCAATTGAAAAATCCTCAAACGCCCTGTAAATAATGGATCCTTCACGTAAGTAACCAAAATCACCATTTTATTTTTGTCTATAACGAAAAAAAGTTAATTATAGTATAACAAACAAAAAAAAATGATCACTACTGGAATTTTCCGCGGCGCTCTGCGATTTGCTACAATTGCCCGCGGGTCCAGTAAGCATCATTATTTGCTTTTCACTTTCATCATCCATTTGCATGAATTGCTTTATTTTTTTTTTTAGCTCTCAGCAAAGAAACCCTTCAGAAGTTTCGCAGCGCATTCTATGACAGCCCAAAGAACATTCTTGCCCAGAACGTGTGCAGCAGAGTAGACCCATTCGATGTTTGCCTATCTAGGAAACAATTGGAGGATGTCCAGCATGTGTTCAATCACAAGGTAAGAGTTGCAAACACATCAAACATTCCTTGCATAAATAATTCAATGCAACTTCCGTTTAAGGTTGATGAAGGTAAACCAATGACCAATCAGAAAAGTAGTGGCCGTTGCTGGATTTTTGCCACACTCAATGTGATCAGGTTACCATTTATGAAGCAGCTCAACATTGAAGATTTTGAATTCTCACAAGGTTACTTATTCTTCTGGGATAAAATTGAGAGGTGCCATTTCTTCCTCAACAATGTTGTTGAAGTGACCAAAAGGAATGAAGCAGTTGATGGAAGATTAATGTCATTCTTGTTGCATGTAAAGTACCTTTCAGAAGTGTTAAAGTTATAGTTTGGTTTATAATGTAAACTTTTAGGATCCAACCACTGATGGAGGGCAGTGGGATATGATTGTTAATGTTATTAATAAGCATGGTTTAATGCCAAAGAAATGTTTCCCTGAATCCTTCAGCTGTGAGGCCAGTTTAAAGATGAATCGCATTTTGAAAAGCAAAGTAACTAATAACAATTAAAATAGTGTTACAAGTGTATATTTATAATATGTATTTTTAGCTGTGTGAATATGCCAAAGCAATTAGAGACCTATTAGCTAAAGGTGCAGGAGACAGCGAAGTGAGGCTGTTGATTGAATACCAAATGGAGAATATTTTCAGGATTGTGGGTATCTGCTTAGGTATTCCAAGTGAAACATTCACATGGAATTACTATGATAAGAACAAGGGTTATCACACAATTGGCCCAATCTCGCCAAAAGATTTCTATGAGAATCATGTGAAACCTATTTATAATGTGGATGATAAGGTCTGCCTGGTCACAGACCCAAGGCCAACGAATCCATTTGGAAAAAGTTACACAGTCGATTGTCTTGGAAATGTTGTTGGTGGTAGAGCTTGCATTTACAACAATCAACCAGCCAATGTTCTCTTGGATTTAGTTAAAGCAAGTATTAAGGATGGCGAAGCTGTTTGGTTTGGATGTGAGGTGTCGAAGAGGTTTGCTCCTAAACAAGGAATCCAAGACCTTGAAATGTATGTATACATTTTTTTTTTACAATATAGAACTGCATTATATATTATGTCATTTTCAGACATGATTTCCCATTGGTATTTGGAGTTGATATTCAAACAACTCTCACCAAAGCTGAACGTTTGTTATATGGAGAAAGTGCAATGACTCACGCAATGGTTTTTACTGCAGTTAACACTAACGTAAGTTTATTCTCTATCATCTATTTTGTAAATGTCTAAAATCAAACGTTGTGTTACAGGATGAAAATGAGGTAACTAAATTGAGAATTGAAAACTCGTGGGGTGAAGAAAGGGGAGAAAAAGGTTATTTGATAATGACAGTGCCATGGTTCAACGAATTCGTCTTCGAAGTTGTCGTCGATAAGAAGTACGTTCCGGAGGACGTTATGGACGTATTCAAACAAGAACCTGTTGTGCTGCCGGCTTGGGATCCGATGGGAACTTTAGCGCAGTAAAAAGTAAACTCGATACCTTTAAATGTTCAAAAGAGAGAGAGAGAGAGAAATGAAGTGAGAACGAACATTCTTACCAAAATTAATTTTTAATCAACAAACATCAATGAGTTTTCTTGGCTATGGCCAAAGACCTTTCATACGACAGTTTAGACCAAATGCCTTTACACATCCTCACCAATCTGACGTCGGTCCCATGCTTGGCATTATCGTATTCGTACATAACGATATCCTTTGCAACTTTGTATTTTCCCTGCTGGATCAAGCTCAAACTGAAGTATAACCTGCAGCGAGCCGCTATTAATGGATCACCAACTTTAAGCGCTAATTGCAGCTGATGTAAGGATATTTTGCCAGCCGTTTTAGCTCTATCGACAAAATAATCTCCAAGCGCTGAGAATGCTCCTCCCAACGTTGATAACCACGATAAGGCGTTATCCAATTCGCAACGTTCCCTCACCAATTCTCTTGTTTTTGAATTCCTAAAATAAATTCTCAATAGCTTAATTACAATGTTGTACATTCACTATTATTTACCAAGAATAATCCAGAATTTCATGTTCCTCGCTGAATTCCACTAGGTTGAATCTGATCCTATTGATCTGAGGGTCTCTAAAGTTCTCCAGGAACTTGATTCTATACGAACCATTACTTTTTAACGTTTCTACCAAATAATATAAGGTAATGCCATGAATATTCACGCGGTATTCCTTTTTACTGGGAACAACTTCTCCCTCGCCAGCTCCACCGATGCAACCAATTACATCACTTATACCATTAGAATTTACTGAAAACCTATCAAACTCTTGACAGTATCCTCTAACAGTAACATAAACCGTTTTCATTATTTTGTAATTTAAAAATTATATTACTACCAAAATCTTTGATACCAACCAGCTGATTATGACATTACATTAAGTTTTGTAAATAGTTCAAAAACATTGTATTTGAACTATTATTGATAATTATTATTTTTATTTAAATATCGATGTTTATTATAAGTAATTCAAAGGAATCTGTATTCATTTAAAAGTGTTAAATATAAAATGTTTATAGTAGATTGCAATTGGATAATTGGGTTGCATAATATCGGATTTGTTGTTCTATGCTTGTCATTGCTGATGTTGTTTTTGTCATTTTCTGTGGCCTGCTGCGATTGGAAGTTTCCACAAAATACTACGACGATAGTAGAACTTCTTTCCTGATTTCTGTAGATCCTCTGAAAGTGTTGTTTTACATTTACGTTCAACGCTATTGGATAGGAAGAGGCCGTTGTTTTTATCGAAATATGGCAAGCAAATTAGGGATCAGTCTAGGATTCAGATCTGTGCCTAAATTGATCAGGTAATGATGCTACAATTACTGTTGATTAAAAAATTACATGTTATTTTCCGTTTAGGCCTATCTCGACGTCACCAGCTCATAACGATGCTTGGCTCTCGAAGCTGCTTGTCAGAAAGATTGAACCAACCAAAGAATCGCACAGCAGAATGCTCAGTGATAAGGACATTGTTTATGGTCTGCAGACCCACAATTTCCGCCCAGATAGCCGCCATAAATACATTAAAAATATGTAATTTCTCATGATAAATCTGTACAATCTTTTTAGCCAGGTCTAATTCCTTTTTGTAGGAAGAACACTGTTGCTTTAGTTACCTCTCACAAGAAGTTAGAGAATGATGTGGAATTGGTTGGTTCATGGACTGTTAATGTCGGAGATCAGGATCAGGCTATACATCTCTGGCAATACAGAGGTGGATTTCAAACCATTGATGATATGAGTGCTGTGCTTAATGATAATCAAGTAAAGGCTAAACGTTTATGTAGATGAGAATAATTAATGTTATTTTTCTTGTGTGTGTGTGTTTTTCTTTAGGATTACATGAAGCTTTATAAAGAGCAGTCAGAGCTGGTGCGTTCCAGACATCTGCAATACCTTTTGGCGTTCAGTTACTGGCCGCAAATAGAGTCAAGATCAACGAAGAATATTTACGAGATAAGGTCTTATGCTCTTAAGCCAGGTACAATGATTGAATGGGGTAACAATTGGGCTAGGGCCATTAATCACAGACAGAACAATCACGAGGCATTTGCCGGATTCTTTTCGCAAATTGGAAGACTTTACAATGTTCATCATATTTGGTGTAAGTGATTTCATTTTTATTCCGATAAAAGGTAAATATTAATAATTGTTTAGTGCAATTATATAACAATATTACTTTACCTAGATACAACTGTTAAATTTTCGTCATCTTTAGCAGCAGGTAGTTTTTAGTGCGGTGCCGAAAACCCAAGTAAACATTATCAGACAAATATAATGTCAATTTACTAGAACAGATGAGTTATTCAATTCGTAACATTACACAATGTTGTAATACTGTTTTTATTTATCAATGATTTATACATCAAACGTTCGCTACTTTGCAAGTACATAGATTTTGACAATATCACTTCTAAATTGGTTTTGTCAATATTTATTGTTTGTGTTTAGTGTAAATATTTTCATCATCAAACACAATGACTTCTCTCTCTCTCTCTGAAATGACTTTAAATAGAATTAAACTGCACAAGAAGAGACTTAACTGTATAAACGAAAAATATCTAAAAAAAAAATAATTCGAAGCGGAACTATGCATGTTATTGGAACTATACTTGAACGTATACATTTTTTACTATTTGAATATGTGTTAGGAATTTGAGGGAAGATAAATATAGAAATATTGATTTAATTTATTCATAAGCGCGTTACTTGCTAAGTACATGCGAAACAAGCTGTGGTATTCATGGAAAGTTACATCCCACGTACAAAAATACTGATTTATATACTTGACAAACATTGACTAGTATGTAGCTATTTTAGATGAGACAACATAACGACTAATGTTATTGCGTTTCAGGTTATAAGGATTTAACATCCCGCAAGGAAACGCGTCAAAGTGCTTGGAGATCCCCAGGTTGGGACGAATGCGTTGCTTACACGGTGCCGTTGATCAGAGAGATGCACTGCAGAATCTTAGAACCGACTGAATTTTCTCCAACTCAGTGAATCTTTCCAAAAGTAAGAAAGAACAGAGTAACTACATATAATTAATTAATTAAAAAAAAAACTATGTATTCCCTCATGCTTCACAATTCTTGTGTATATACTATACATCTATGTGAGAAAATGTTAAGCATTATTTTTAATCCCACTGAAATCTTTACATATAAAATTTATAATTATACCATAGAATTTAAGGTTTGCTTACTGTTGAAATAAAAAGTTTATAAATGGGTTGAGTAAATAAGAATGCCAACATCTTTTACACACTTAAATATTATTTGTAAATAATCTTTACATTCACTTATTTTCTTTTATCACATACATACTTAATAACTAATAAATATATGAACTAAGTCGATTTTCAGAAATAATAATCGTTAATAGAAACTGAAAAAAAAAATAAAGTGTCCTAGAGACTAATTCACTAATTTGAAGTTGAATCAGAATGAGAAACAATAAATTCTCGTTTTTTTTTGTTTGTTGTTGTTGTTTGTATTGAATTTACGGCTAATTTCGTCAATGTTTCATCATTGGCAAATGTAGCGCAAAATGAAATTCAACAATAAATATTTAAACAAAAGAAAGTATAGAAAAAGCGCAAATCAGTGTGAACTTGATCTTTACCAAGATATATCTATTAAATTTCCATACATTTCACCAACTAAATTCAATTATGGGTATATTTAAAAAAAAAAAAGTGGATATTTATAACTGCAGGTGGAGAAGAGAAGGTCTTGGTATTAAAAAACGGGGAGCAACTTAAACGGTGGCTCCATACACGTTTTCATCAGAATAAGCTATGTATAAGAAAAAGTCCTCCTCGTGATGTTCCTGCAACAACAAAAAAAAAACCAGTTGAATGAGTATTGTTATTTAAGGATGAAACATGTTTTGATAATTACTTGATATAGGGAGCCCATAGTGGCAGATGTTGGCGGAATGACGTTGTTGACGAAGAAGAACAAAGCGTCTTCGGGCCGCAAGTGGATACGCTTGCGGATGAGGAAATAGAATTGCCCCACCGTCAAATCGGATGGCACCAGATACTTCTTCTTATCCAGATCACCGATCCTGGCTTTCGGAGCTTTCTCCACGATGACCTAGACACAACAAAGATGGAAAATAATTGTTACGTCTATGCGAAGAACAGCTGTTCGGAGCCTCTGTTATTATTTTGACGGCGGCCATTTTTAAAAGGAGAGACCAAAATAAAAATATTGCGAACAAAACAAAGAGGGCCGCGCGAAACAGCAGCTATTGCACAATTCGTCGCGAATTGCACAACATTCAGATTGTCACACTTACCGGAACGCGGTCTGGGTATTTCCTTCTGATCTTCTCACCCTCGCCTTTCCTCTTCTCGAACGGATGCTCCTCTTTGTATTGGAATTTCATCTTGACAGTAATTTCAGGCTGTCACCGATCGGAAACGACGAATTTGCTGCTGTCTGCCTTGCCTTCAGTTACGAACTGAAACTAACTAAAACAGAGATGACACCTACACTGATCAGAAATGAACGGCTGGGATAGAAAGAGAGAGAGGAGTGACAAAAGTCGACTGGTGGAAGGAGGACGAAATACGAAACAATCGATGAATGCGCCGCCGCTATTGGTCGTTGCCCAGGACCCTCAGTTGCCACATTTACACCTGCATTGTTTTGTTTACATACACAATATATAAAAAAAATCTAAGATCATTAACATTCAACCTCTCTTAATTAAATCATTGAAGATTTTAAATTGATTTATTACGAAGTGCGCTTCCATTGAAAACAAACTACGTTAAACGAGTATTAAAAAAAGTTGCTGCATTTTGAACTTGAACCGTGCATATCCAAACCAAAATAGAAATGTACGATAAATATAAATAACTTGATGTTCAAAAATATGCATTACTCAACAATATTAGCTTATTTACTCTATGAACGTGCAACTAATTGCAAACTTGAAGCGGATCTAATCATCGTGCTATCGATTGCAAGTTAATTAATTAAATACAGATCGAATTTCATATTCTATACAATGTTTGGCAACGTTGTAAAATCTCGCTGACAGCAGAAGACAATAAACAAAAAAAACAAATATAATGCGCACTGGCCTCGATTCGAATAATAACAATTTCTTATCAAATATTCAATAACAAACAATTCCTGTGGAATCGCCTTACGTGCATTACTCACGTTTCCAGAAGTGATTGGATTTATGAGTCGACATGCACAATTATTAACTGGTATAGAAATACCAGAATTCGAACAAACAAAACAAAATTTGGCAACGCAGTTTGTTTTGTTAGTGTCACATTCAAAACACAGCTGGTGGCCATTTTTAAATTCTTTGTTTTTTTTTTTTATACCTGAATAGGTTTTGTGGAAAAGTTTGTTCAACCTTCAGCTTACCTGCTTTAATATCAGTAGACTGCAATGGTCAAATGGAATGCAGCAATCGGTTGGATCACTCTGAATTTATCGTGGAGATACGTGCAAAGATTCACGTCTTATCCTAACAACAACATGAAGACAACTGCGTCATGTCTACAGCACGCAAGCGTCATTGGCATTGAAATACTACGCCGATCAAATCAATTGCACAACATTTCAATTACAACATATTTATTACTTTCCATCTACTAATCACATTGTTACTCACATCTGTCTTTAGATGCTTTCTTGCTACTTGCTAAAGTTACCTTTTGGTGTTTCTAAATTTACATTATTTACAGTTGTCAGCAGTGCTTGTCAAATGAGAAAACAAGCTTAGCTGTGAAAATGTTTGAAAATTGCGATTCTTCCTTGAACGTAAGTAACAAAGTTTTTAATTAATGTCATGTAATAATAATACATTATTATTTATTCGAAGGATCTGCTAGACGTAGAAATCAGAATCGATAGACCTCCAAAAAGAAACAAGAAAGTATCACCCAAGTTGGAAAAGCGTAGGAAATTTCCTGGACCCGCAGGATTTTTACCCGAGAATTTAGAAGATGAATCTCTTCTACACGAAAACAGCTTCCAGGAAGAAAATGATGAGAAGGAAGAGGAAATTGAGGTGGCAAACCAAGTCCACTTCTTGGGGAACACCTGGAAGCAAGTGTCTCAAGAGTTTGGAGTATTTATCAACAAATTTAATATAAATTATATAAAAACCAATCTATTGCCAAATGATAAAATGCCGTTCTTAGCTGCAATTGTAGTGCACAGAGATTCGTTTAAAGGAAAGATACCAATAATTATGTTGACTTTGAAAGATTTAACTGGTAATTTGTTTTAACTACTATATTTAATTAGTTTAATTATTTTGCAATTTCAGGTGAAGTGAAAAGCCTAATCCACCATGAATTATATGAGGAATACGTAAATGAGTTCGCAGTGGGCAATGTTGTTGTCTTAAGGGATTTTTCAGTGCTCAACATGAGCTATGGTAGAAGCCATTGCATAACAATAACACGAAACAATTTGTTAACAATTTATTCTTTGAAAGAAATTTATTTAAATCAACCTAATGAAATATTCACGCAAATGCCAATGCGATGTGAAAGAATAGATGTACAACATTTCGAAAGAAGCACTATCAATAATTTAGTCAACAGTAAAATTATTATTGAAGATTCAAGTACAGTGGATAGTGTTGGGACTTCAATGTTGAAAAAAGAAAATATATTTGAAAGTAATCAGAATTTAGATAATTACGATATAGTACATCGTCAATTTCAAGCGAAAAAAGCTAAATTGGATGAAGTATTACCAGCAAAAGTGAAACATAAAGATTTAAATGCAGAGTTGGATGATGATCTTCACCTTTTTGATGAATTTGATAATGAAATACCAGAGAAATTATCCAGTATTTTAAAGAAAAAACCTAACACAAAACATCAAGCAACGTGTAGCGCAGATTTCGATGATGATCTCAATGATGATCCCAATGAAATAACAGACAAATTAACAAGTATTTTGAATAAAAAAGAAGCAGTTTTGGATGGTAATCTCGATATTTTTGATGAATTACCTAATGAAATACCAAAAGTAGTTCCCAGTATTGTGAACGAAATAAGTTATACCGAGAATTTGCCTGATAAAGAGAATAATATGTTAGATAATAACAGAAAGGCTGATGATGCGCATAAAGCTAATTTGAAGAGTAAATTGAAATCGTTTCGATTTCTCGCTAAAGTTAATACAAATGAACCAAGATGTGTTGAAGCTCCGCAGAAGAGTGTTTCTCAAATTTTTGAAGACACCACCAGTGAATTGGACTGTTTTTTTAGCGATTTCTAGATGATTCTTTTTTTGTGATAATATAATTAATAAAATGTTCTTTTTAGGTAGAAAAGAAACTTTTTTTTATACATTATTACTATAGTTACAAGTGCAATTAAGAAGCAATAGTTTTCATTGTAAATATGAATAATCTTTAAGTATGCATGTATTTTAGTAAATATTCTTAATTGTAACGAGTATTATTTATTTGCGTATTATAATATTATACCAAAGTGATGGTGATGGCGTGCTTTCACAAGTTTGGTAATCGAGATTTAACCAATTGATAACTGTACCTTACATAAATATAATTATATAGAGTTGACAGATTAATTATTCAACACTTGTTAATGTCTGGAATGTAAATTAAAGATATGTTCGATATATAGATAATACTCTATCTGCTAGCCTTTGACCAATGTTACTTATCTTCATAAGAAAACTGATTTCTTCATAAGAAATTGTCCAAATGAAAAGAATTAAAATTTTTGCAATTTTATTTCTTTTAAAGAACATTTATTTATAATTGCAGGTGATTGAATTGAAGATTTATATGTTACTAAAACTTGTTTGGAATTTTATAAGAAATTTTCAAAATTTAAATTATTTGGCGCTTGATCTTGTGGCGCCTCGGAATGAGCTGATGCGGTGGCAATCGCAAATTCGACAACCAAAACCGAAATCCCGACTATGTCAAAATCCCGACAATCAAAATGCCGACTATATCGAAATTTGGACAATCTAAAACTTAATAAGATTATTAATTGTTGTTATTTATTGTTAATAACATAAACTAATTTTATTATAGAATATTTCTTATTCTTAAGTTTTATAATGAATAAGACAACGAAAAAAAATGTTATTAAGAATAAATAACAAAAGAGCCATCGACTTAAGACTTAGTAAAAATATCAGTATCCGTCGTATCTATTAAAATATAGTAGAATAATATAAAATGTTATTGTAGAAATTATAATAATAAAAGACACTGTCGGGATTTCGGTTGTCGGGATTATGGTAGTCGGGATTTCGATACAGTCGGGCTTTCAATAGACGGTCTTTCGGTTGTCGGGCTTGCGATATAGACCCATATTTTCATTTTTAGAATTGTGATGTTCACTTTGCTGTTCTTTTGAATAAAGTTAATGGAATTAGTGTCACTCGGAAAAGATGATTAGATGAGCCAAATATATCTATTTAACAGTTATTTGTTTAAGCAGGCTCTAAAAATATAGCAATAAAATCCGGTGAGAAAAACAGAAATTCTGCCTATATTCTGAGCATAACTCCATTTAAGCATTTCTCTCCAAGAACTATTAGTGGTTTCACTAGCGTTTTTCTTGTGACTCTGATGACAATGGAGTAGGAGGAATCCATGATACAAATATACGAGATACAAGGGTTCCATAACCAAGCAGAATGAAACAGAAACTTATACAATAGAACAGAACAAAAACAGCTACAAATTCGAATAGTACTAAAACAGAATATTAAACATTTGTTATATATTTTGTAGGTATTAAGTTTTTAAAGCAAATAAAAGTGATGTTTGTATTAACCGTGGTTTTACTGTATTTTAAAATATTAGTCGTTTTGTGATGTTTGTCTTGGTATATAGTTACTTCATCTTTGCCAGTCTGATACTAAGATTGTCCTACTACATAATGCGCAAAATATGATGAAAATTGAACTGTTATCGAGTGTTACTTGCATAATTGTATAATAAGAAATGATAATTGAAAAATATAATGTTTACAATAAAAATTGTTGCAACAACGTCAGTTCCAAAGTTGGCTAAATATTTTCCGTTGAAACTTGTTTCTCATTATTTATTGTTGAACAGGAAACTATATGCACATATTATATTAAGTCCTTGCAATATGCGCATTATTTTGCAAAGTACTTTCGTGAAATCGTTATTGACAAAGACTTGTTCTTTCAAGGAATATTCAAATTTATACATTATTAATGAAAAAATGATCGTTTAAAAAGTGCACTCGATATAAGTATATAGACTTAAACTAGGAAATATTTTGTTTGTATAACAACTTTTTAAAAACTATTCAATTGGATATAAATGTTGTTGTCATTAAGTAGTCGATACAACAAATAGACTACATTTGGAGTAAGTAAGACTTATTTATGTCTATTTCTAAATATACATTGTTTAAGGATTTAATCGTTTTTGTTGTTGCAAAAAGTTTGCTAAAGTCTGCTTTTTCTTCTTGCTTAGTTTTCATTTACTGCTACTAATATACGTGACTACTTTAATGAATGTTGTGCATTTTAGTTGTTTTGCAATATCAGAAAAAAAAACACAACAAAAGTAAAGAAGTTTTGCACGAGGACAACGAGATCCTCAAGTGGTGGGAACAATTCATATTGCAATAAGAGATTTATTTTGATTTGTTTCAATAGTTGTTGCAGAAGTGTTAGAGAAATCTGTATGTTTTTGGTGAAATTAAAATAAAACGAGTGCATAAATCAATCTATTTCCAAATTCACTTATTTTCTGTATCAGTAAGCAAATTAATCCATCAATTTTTATTCATACTAAACCTTCTTGTTTCATACTTGCACATTTGAATTCCCATTTGTGCAATGTGCAATGTTTAACAAAAAAAAAATACTCGACTCTATTTAAGCAAATCTTCTTTTATTTAGAGTAAAAAAACATAGTTAATTAAACAAACAGAACGTTCAAATATGTATTTATATTTTCTAGGAAAATGGTTGATACTTCCATGAGCGAATTGCAGCAGTTCTATGCCGGAAAAACGATTTTCCTGACAGGTGCATCCGGATTCCTTGGGAAAATTTTATTGGAAAAGTTATTACGCACTTGTCCTGATGTTAAGAAGATTTACATATTAGTCAGAACTAAGAAAGGCAAAGATCCTAAAACAAGATTTGATGATATTTTCTCAGGAGTGGTAAGTACAACAAATATTTATTTCTTTAGAATAAAATAAAATGAGTCACAGAAGGTGACAAAGTCCTTGGAATCCTGTAAATTTCCAAAAGTTAGTTGAAAAAATGACATATATTTTAATGATTTAAACTTTTATTACTCAAATCATAATTCTCATATTAGTAACATAATTGTATAATTGTATATTAGTAACAAATTTGTGTTTGATTTTCTAGGTTTTCCAAGCTTTGAATGAGGCAAATCCGGAGTACAAAGAAAAGGTATCTTTGATAACAGGAGATTGTGCATTACCAGATCTCGGTATTCAAGATGCCGACAAAGAAACGATTACGAAGGAGGTGAACATCATTCTTCATTCAGCTGCAACGGTGAGATTTGATGAACACCTGACGATTGCAACAAACATCAATGTTAGAGCTATAAGAGATTTGATAGCAATGGCCAAGAAAATGCCGCAATTAAAAGTATGTATTTATAATTTACAATGAAACGAATTATAAATTGTATTTAGTCTTTCATACATATTTCAACTGTGTACTCGAATTGCATCAGGAAGGAAATAGATGAGAACTTCTATGAAGCTTCAATGAAAGGAAACAATTTAATCGACCTCATTGAATGTCTCGATGAGAATCTGATAAGCGACATTACATCACAGTAAGTCGAATGGAATTAGTTAAGGATTTTAGTAGATACTTTCTGATTTTTTTTTAAATGTAGATTGATAGGTGAATATCCGAATAGTTACGTGTTCACAAAAGCTCTAGCGGAGGATGTAATTAAATCCGAAGGGGTTGGATTGCCTTTGGCTATAGTGAGACCGTCAATAGGTGAGATTGAAGTAAATTTAATTAGGATTTATTTTCATTGCTTTTTTCTTTTAAGTCGTTGCGAGTTGTGAAGAACCGGTCAAGGGTTGGATTGATAATGTGTATGGTCCTACCGGCGTGACCATCGGGGTTGCTTTGGGGATTATTAGGACCATGCACTGCAGGAAAGATAATGTGGTCGATATTGTTCCTGCGGATTACGTGTGTAACGCAATTCTTGCAGCCTGTTGGGCTACAGATAGACAACAGTAGGTGTAACATGTTCTTGTAAAAAAAAAATAAGTAATTATGTAATTTTGTTTAAATATATTAGCCAAAGTACGAGTGAAGATGAACGCGAGAAGTTGTCAATTGAGAAACGCATTCCAATTTACAATTTCGTCAGTTCGGCGCAAAATGCCATCACCTGGAGTAAATTTGAAGTTTACTTTTGAAAAAAAAAAAGGATTATTAATGATTCGCCGATTTCAGACAATTTCATCAATTACGCGTACGAAGCGTGCCATAAAGTGCCTTCGCCTTTAGTTGTTTGGCATTACGTGCTGTTTTTGACTAGCAACGTTTACCTCTACGAATTGGCCCATCTATTACTTCACACTGTGCCTGGACACATAGTGGATTTCATTGCCAGGTGCATTGGAAAAAAACCTTTGTGAGTGTCATCATTAAATGTTAATTCTTTCAATTACCATCACTTTTGTTTGCAGATTGGTGAAAGGATACAAGAAGATACACAAATTTATGTTGGTCGTGTCTTATTTCGCACAGAGACAATGGGATTTTCACGACGACAACACGAAACTTCTTTGGAAAAGCCTGTGCGAAAAGGATAGGCAACTCTTCCAGTTTAATATAGCAACGCTGGATTGGATTTCTTACTTCGACAATTATACAAGCGGTTGCCGATTGTATTTGCTGAAAGACACGTTGGACACGGTGCCTGCTGGCAGGAGGAAACTGAGGATTCTGAAGTACGCTCATTACACGCTTATGGGATTTCTGCTGTACGGACTTTACCTTGCATTGCGTTTTGTACTTTCTACATTCTCTACTTAATCTTCATATTAACTGATATATAAATAAACACATTGCTATTGTATGTTGTTGTTATTATCACTGTTTTATTCCAAGATGCATTAATTAAAATATGCGCCTTTCATTTACAAGTGTATGCAAATGTATGAATGTAATTTTGTATTCTAAAGAATCACTATGCTGACTCTACAATTCTCGTAAACCAGACATCACATAATTTACAAACATTGCAGGTACGAATCCAGCTCGAAAACCCACAAAAGAAACTTTGAATCAACACAATCTTTGATTTATTCAATGACAATTACTTCACTAAAAATGATCATAATCCATTCACATTAATTAATCACAATTTTATAATTTGTTTTGATGTGGAAACATTTTGTAAAATCAGTTAAATAAATAAAGGTTTTATAAACAATGATTTAAATAAAAATCATTTTATTTTGGTTTAATTGACCAATAATCAGAAATTATAATCATATTAGATGATTTTTTTTTAAATAATTGTGTTAGTAATTAATTTTCTGTTGATCATATTGATAAGCTGAGTACGGTTCTGTTCAATTGTAAATGCGTTACACGTATCCGGTTGAAATGGGTTTAAAATTTGTGCATTAAAATGTTAGGTTTCGGTGAAAACTTCCAATCGAAATGGAGGAGAGCAGCGAAATATGTGCGTTCTTCGAGGACAAGACGGTTTTTCTCACGGGAAGCACCGGATTCCTAGGGAAGATCCTCATCGAAAAGTTGCTGAGGGTCTGCAATGTGGGGAAGATCTTCATGCTGGTGCGATGCAAGAAGGGCAAATCGGAGGAGGAGCGTTTCAAGGAAATATTCGAGATTCCGGTGAGATTACAATGATTATATCGTTTCTTATTTCAATCTTTTTTTGCTTCTTCAGTTATTTGATAGATTGAAGATCGAGAAGCCAAAGTTTTTGGAAAAACTTGTAATGGTTGCTGGTGACTGTAGTTTACCCAATTTGGGTATAAAGGACGAAGATCGGAAGATGATTATCGATGAGGTTCATGTAATTTTCCATTGCGCTGCGACGGTGAGGTTCGATCAAAAATTAAGAACCGCAACCAATATTAACGTTATTGCTACAAAGGATATTTGCGCAATGGCTAGGGAAATGATTAATTTGAAGGTTCGTGCATATCTTTTTTTTTTGTCTTAATTAAATTAATAACTTAATATTATTTTAGTCTTTATTGTATATATCCACTGCATACTCATTTTGCACAAGGACTGACATCGATGAGCAATTCTACAAACCGCAAATATCGGCCGAGAAATTGTTCAAACTCTTGGACGTGCTGAATGATGATCAAATAGCTGAATGTCAGGAGAGTATTTTAGGCAAATGGCCAAACACCTATTCCTTTTCGAAGTCGATCTCGGAAGAGGTGTTCAAGGACGAATCAAAGGGTTTACCTACAGCTATGATACGTCCATCGATAAGTAAGAATATTTGCAGAAATTAATAACAATAATGTTATATAAAAATAAATACTTTTCAGTCATATCGACGTTCAAGGAACCTATTGCAGGTTGGGTGGATAATTATTATGGTCCAATGGGCGTCGCTCATGGCGCTGGCTTAGGTTTGCTGAGGACTTTACATGCAGATCCTTTGAAGAACGCCGATCTGGTTCCTGCCGATTACGTAATCAACGCCATGCTCGCAGTAGCCTGGAAATCATCGAAGCAGATCTTCAACGAACCGAAGATCTACAATTACGTTTCATCTCCGGAAAAGCCGATAAATTGGAGTATGTCGCATGCAAGAAGAATAAATATATTTATGATTAGTTTAAATTGTTATTTCAGAAACTTACATGGCACAATGCCAACTCAACGGTAATCAAATTCCAAGCCCTCTAGCCGTTTGGTATTTTATATTCAGGTTGAACAAATATAAATGGAAGCACAATTTGGATATATTGTTACTTCATACACTACCTGCTTACATCATCGATTTTCTAGCATTCTGTATTGGTAAGAAACCGATGTACGTAATTTTTTGCTGAATAATTGAAGATGATAAATAATGTGATGTTTTGTTTAGTTTGGTGGAAAGTTACAAGAAGATACACAAATTCATAAATGTGCTCAGCTATTTCACTAATAGGGAATGGAATTTTGAAAATGAAAACACCAAACAGTTGTGGTTGGAGCTGAATAAAACGGATAAAAAGACCTTCGAGTTTTCGATGGCCAAACTCGATTGGAACGCGTATTACAAGACGTACATGATGGGAGGAAGAATTTATCTGCTGAAGGATCCGATGGAAACTGTTCCAGCTGGAAAGAGGAAGCTTATGATCATGCAGTCTGCGCATTATTGCTTGGTAGCACTCATTTGGTTCTTACTATACAAACTTATTGTGTTGCTCTACGGAGCTGTTTTTTAATAATGAATTAATAAAGTAAAGGTTACAAAGGTTGGCTTATTGTTTGCAAATGTTCAGTATCGTCAGTCTGGAAATGGAAGTGTTACTGGAACGTGGTGAAAATGTAGCCGTGAGGCGACCCGTGCTAGGCGAATCGACAATCGCTGAATTCTACTCAGGAATTAACGTTTTGATAACTGGCGCTACCGGATTTTTGGGTAAAATCCTTCTCGTGAAACTGCTAACATCGTGTCCGAATATCGGTAAAATCTTCCTTCTGGTACGCATGAATAGCTATTCCAATGTCGAAACGAAAATGGAGGATTTGGTGGATTCACCGGTAAGAATAAATAACTCGAAGATTTCGTATTTTAACACTTTTAAACAAAGATCTTCGCCGGTTTAAGGGACGGTCGCCCGGAAGCTTTGAACAAGGTGGAGTTCATTCGAGGTGATTGTCTGGTTGCCGACAATTGGGGTATAGGAGACGAGGATTTGCAGAAGATCGTCGACGAAGTCGACGTAATCTTCAACTGCGCTTCTAGCAGCCTCTTCGATATTAGCTTGAAGCAATCAGGGGAAATCAATGTTAGAGCTTTAAGCGATTTTCTGGAAATTTCCAAAAGGATGAAGCATCTGAAAGTAATGTTAGACATTACACCAAAATTATTTTAATTATTATGCAATAAAAACTTTGTTAGGCCTTCGTTCACGTGTCCAACGCCTACGTGAATTGCAATGCCGGTACCCTGAGTGAATCTTTGGCTAAGCCGTTCATTTCCGGCAGAGCCTTAATCGAATTCGTCCAGACAATGGACACGGCTCACGTCAGCAACAGCACGCCTATGTACGGTCAACAGGTCACTTCGATGTACCAAAAATAAACACAATTGTATTTAAATTTTGCAGAGTTGTAGGGAAATGGTTAAATAATTATATATTCACCAAATCTATCGCTGAAGACATCATCAGGAAGGATGGTAAACTGTTACCAATTGCTGTAGTAAGACCAGCGATGCGTAAGAGAATTATATATTTATTTGAAACGATCGCTTGAAAACGCAAATCATTCAGTAATTTCGAGCGCGAAAGAGCCCGTCCCCGGTTGGTTGGATAACGTCAACGGAGTGACCGGATTGATCATGACCATCTACCTAGGTTTGAACAAAAGTCTCCTCGTGCAAAAGAATGTACGCGCAGATGTTATCCCAGCAGATTATGCAGCAAACGCCTTGATAGCAGCCGCCTGGGATATCGCCAAAACCAAGTACACTTACCTCAATCAACAACCAATACTCTCACTGTTAACACTCATCCTTCTTTGCAGAACCTTGAACGAAAACAGCGAATATTTAGAAACGAACGAATACGTTCCAGTGTACAACTTGGTCGGTTCTAAAGAGCATCCAATTACATGGGGTTAATTTTTCGATATACTAAATAACATTTTACTAAAACACAACTCATTTTCTTTTCATCTCAGGAAGACTGTTCAAACTCGCATCGAAACACGGAAAACTCCTGCCGACGATTTACACTATTTCCTATCCATGGTGCATTTTCCACGGCAACAAGCGGCTTCACAGCATTCTGGTTGCAGTTTTGCATTACATACCTGCTTACCTCTTCGACCTTTTCGGATTCTACTTTTATGGGAAGGCAAGGTGTGTATGTTTTTCGAATCCAGTTTCCTTTTAACATCGCCATCGACAAACAACAACAAATTCTGTACAAAGGATGTGCGAGAATTGCCATAAACGAGACCATTACAATTAGGCCAAATGCTTATGGTAATTCGAACACATAAAGAAAGGACGACAAGGCGATAGGAGAAGAAGTAGAAGAAATTGAAGAAGGCAGTTTCAGTATTCACTATTGTCCTATGTTTTGCTTGATTCGCTTAAGTTAAACTTTTATTTTACTAAGATGAAAACAAACAAAAAATTAGTCAAAATATCATGACCTCATTTATTTTGCCAAATTAACTTCTTCCAGTTGTTAAGTAATCTCTTGTCAGCATGTCATTTACCTCAATGAACACATCCAAGTAAGCAAAGATATAATGTTTATATTGTTTCTATTTGAATAGAATGAACTGTTTTGGCATAATTATGTATAGCTTCTTAATTTAATGGTTGCATTTTTTTTTACAATTCAATCAGACTTTTGCTCTGTAATAATATTCTTAGAATTAGTCAAAAGATGCCATTACAGGCGTTGTGTTATATAAATAACAAAGTTTGTCAACTGACTAATGTAATATTTTTAAATAGAAATAATTAGAAAAATCCAAAAATATATAATGACAAACTGACACAATAATAAAGTTGTGTAAGATAGAAAATGCAATATGAATAAACATTAAAATTAAGCTTCAAACATTCGCATTAAGATTAAAGCAACCTTTTCTTGTTTCAAGGCACACTTCAGCACTTATTAAACATTGGATGATTCCAACAAAAAATCGTCAACTTACAAACTTTCGTAGAACTACAAAATACCATTAATAATAACTACAAATACAAGTTTAACATGCTAAGCCAGCGGTTTTCAAACTTTCTTTGTATGCGGCGCCCTTGATATATATTTTTTTCCGGGACGCCCGAAGTCCAAACATTTTGACATCTCCGGGCAAAATTTGGTTGGTTGTTCGTCACATTCATATGTGACGAAGTGAAATTAAATAGAATTGTAAAATGGAAAAATAAGTATAATTTTATATTTTTGACACTTTCTAGACACGTAAAATAGATCAACAATACATCGAAATAAATGCAATTAATTAAATATGAATTATATATAAACACCAATGTAATAAAATATATATGAAGATAATTTTATTGTTAGGTATTTGGGATATTACAATAAAGTTGATATGCTGTCGAGAAGCCTCAAGTTCGTGCTGATGAAGGGTTGGGAATCGAGCGGCGAAGCAACGAAAGGTCTTTGGAACAAGCTTAGCGCCACGGACAAAGCTCTCTTCGATTTCGACATGGACAGTGTGGATTGGGACAGCTACTTCCAGTCCTACATAGCTGGAATCCGAATGTACGTGCTCAAGGACACGATGGACACCCTCCCGGAAGGAGTCCAGGCGTTGAAGTCGTCGTTCCTGTGGATGCTCGCTACGTTTGGAGTAGCGCTCCTCTTCCTCTTCCACCTCTTGATTCTTTGATTCGGAAATGATCCAATGCGATATACAAATAAAGAAGGTTGCATGTCGAGCGTGAAGAATTTTCCCCTCTACTTAAGTAACTAGTGTGGATGGAGTTTGCATGCTGTTGATGTGAATGTGTGTGTGTGTATCTGAAAGTGGGGATAGATGATACGTGCTTTATGTTTTTCTAAACAATAATAATGCTGCAGTGCACACATAACTATTGCCGCGTTCGCAACGCGTCGCAGCGAGCAGACAGACAAGTCCTAAGTCATAACAGCATCGTCGACAAGCGAAGAATCAAACGAAACTGTACACTGCACACTCACGCACATATATACAAAAAGAAATACCTTAATCCTAATACCTAATCTATACAAATTTATAGATATATATATTTATATGTGTGTGTTGTGCTTCGATCGCGGAAAATAGGAAAAACCTCGAGATTCCAAACGACAAAAAAAAAAAAATAATAACGAAAACAAAATAAAAACTTTTCCACCACAACATCCGGTAGTGCGATGGACGCGGTCCGAGGTTTCTGCACGCTGCGTGCGTTGTTGCGTTAACACGAGTAAACATTTAACAAAAAGAAAAAAAAATAAAATTTGCGAAAACTTTTTTTTCTTTTTTCCAACAAAACAACATAACGGGGCGACAAAGAACAAGAAAATTCCTTTCAATGATTGCCTCCAACGACAAATTTTCCATGTGCTCGGTTCATTTGCATTTCAGCTACTCACAAGTAAGTTTTGAATATTACGTTCTCTATAGTCAAAAATCTCATTTTGATTTTATATATCGTCCGTCTATGTTAGTTGCAATTTTGGAAATGATACTTTATTGTGTAAAATAAGATTTGGTTTGTTTCAATCAACATCTTTGGAAAGATACAAGCAATTAATTGCATTTGCTTTCGTCTTTTCAGATCTTGCAAGCCAGGCGAATTATGGTGAGTTTTCGATACGTTTCTATTTGTAGTCGTGGTTGTTTTTTGTTTGTTTTTGTTGTTGTTAACAAGATGATTTTTGGGATGAGCTCGAAAGGGGCGTAGATGGAACGCGAACAATGCGCCATAATTCTTCCTTCCTCGTCCGTGAGGAGTGGAAAAATCGCGAACGCTCTCTTCTCTCTTTCTCTCTCTGTGTGCGTGTGTAGATGTGTGTATGTCTTTCTCTTTCCAAATGAGACTATCTGCTGATAATAGAAGAGCAGAAGAGATGATGGCTATCGGCGCGTGTATAGTTAAAAAGGTGGTTGTGGCTCGAGCGAGACGGAGGACGTTCTCCGAGATGGAAGATGAAAGATCGTTTGGGTGTTTATGTGGGGCACGGCCTTTATGCAAATGTCTCATCTTCTTTGCAACTTTTACCTTTATGAATATTTTTAAGGCTGCGAGCGAGCGAGCGAGCGAGCGGGAGAGGATCGAGAGATAGCGAATGTGATGATGATGATGACATTTCAGTGATCGCGCACGGAACGAGAAGAAACTAACTATATAGTCAAAGAGAACCATCTTCTTCTTCTTCTTTTTATTATTTTCGAATTGGAGAAGGAGGAAGAGGATCGGGCCGGGCCGGGCCTACTAGCATAGATCATCATCATTATTACGATGATCTATGGAGGCGTTGAAATACACACCCGCACGATGATTGCCTTCGCTTTCCACGAAAACAATGCCTCGACGTTATAAAATACATAATAGGTCACCACACTAAGCGATCCTCGCTCGATCCTCATTTTACGTTTTTACTTTTTTTTTTATTCACTTCATCCTTCTTCAATCCACTTTTATTTATGGCAAAATGTACGAACGAACTGTATACAATAAATATATATTTTAAAAAGAAAGAGAAAAGCACAAAATCAATCTAAAAATCGGGGGCGTGCCGCCACCTACTGCGATCCTAAACATTAATGGCAATCCCATAAATGAACTCCCATTTTATAATAACTGTCAAGTGATCAAACATATTTATTATATTCGTCGCACATTTTATTACAGAACATTTTTTTTTTAAATTTATTACAATAAAGATTTTAATTTTAAACAAATATTTGAACAAATTCAGATAAAAATATTAGCGAATTTCAAACATATTTAAAGACATTTTTTAAAACGTAACTTTAAACTGTAGTCTTTTACTGTCTCTATCTTTAAATATTAATTTAATTAATCATTTGATCAATCTATATAAGTGTAAATATGATTTATTTTTATTATAATCATAAAAGAAAAAATAATCTAACAACCTGAAATATTTCGAATAAAATTTTATACAGATTTTTTTTTAAAATTTATTACAATAAAGATTTTAATTTTAAACAAATATTTGAACAAATTCAGACAAAAATATTGGCGAATTTCAAATATATTTATGGACATTTTTTAAAATGTAACTTTCAACTGTAGTCTTTTACTGTCTCTATCTTTAAATATTAATTTAATTAATCATTTGATCAATCTATATAAGTGTAAATAAGTGTTTTTTTTTTATTTTCGAAATTCAATAATATCTAACTATAGTTTTTGAAATTGTAGAACACTTTCAAAATTGTTTAACATGAATGAATAATTCCGATGAAATTTAGGAATATTGTATAAATATTAAAGATGATTGCAAGTATCTGAATTTTTCTTATTTTTGTTTTTAATTAAATAAGAAGTAGAGTTATGTATTTTTTTTTATAGAGAAGTTGAGTGAAAACAATAAATATGTTAGAGATTGTTAATTAATCATTTATTTTTGCTGTATTAGTATAAAAAATAAGAATTACAAAAAGGAATAGTTTGGGTCATGAACTTACCTAACATAATTTTGGGAAATAAACATTGTATCAAATATTATCAATTGCATAAATCAACAGTTGTTTTTATAACATCAAAGCTTAATAAATAGCTGCAAATGTAATAATTAATACCTATTAAATTTAATAATGCAAAACAGGAAGAAAACGAACAGCAATATATTGAAACTTAAACATTACTCTTGCCGTATATAGTTTCGTGCTGAATAATATTCCAACTAAATAATTCATGGAATGCATTTTGAAGTGAAACAAAAAAAAAAAGAGTATTATTTCATGTAACAAGTGTAATAATTTAGGGCGTGCCAGACAACAACTGGCCAATAACGATTTGTGCCATAAATACTTGTTAAAAAAAATTAACAATATTCGATACCCTATATGGATTTTCCAAAACGGTTGCAGCTTTAAGCGTTGGCCGTTTAACGTGTCAAGGGATATCGGATTAGAGAAATTCAGAGCACAAACGAATAATATATTTTTTTGTTGTCGTATAATTTTATTCACAATCTGTTCATCAATGTGAACATTGAGTAAATTTAAGATCTGTTTCCTTTGGCTGTGAATCTGCTGCTATCCTTAACACTGTCATTGTCTATAGACTTGGCTAAAGGATTTTCCATATTTTTAGTTCGTTGCTTGTGTTTCTCTAATTTTACTTGACAAGTAAATTAGAGCAAAATGCGTAATCTCCATTGTTTAATTAGAGTACATGTACTTTTCAAGTATTAAGTTACTTGGAAAGTATCACGTAATATAGACTATTGTATACAATTAATAATAGTATTACTGAAGTAAAGCGCTTTTTCGTTTCAGCACATGATTTATTATAGTGAATCTTATTGAAACTTAGTGAATGAAGGAAAACAAAGTCGGCTCGTGCTACAATCAAACTGTTTTGTTTGTTAAATATGTTTTTTTTTAATTAAAAAGGATAAATAAACAGATATAAAATTTGGATTCATTGATAAATTTTATGGTGTACGCATTTATGAATGAAAAGTGTGTGGTTGTAAAAAATATATTTTTTTTGTATATCACCTGTACATTACTTTGCAGTCTAATACTTTTAATACTAAAAGTTAGTACAGTGGAACCTCGCTTAACGAGCAATCTTTGTTTAAAGCTAAAGAATAAAAATAACCATAGATATGAGAAGCAAAATGATTAAAAATCGAGACCAAGTTATACTTTTTTTTCTCCGACATGGAACGGATTTACGGAATGTAGAATGTAGAAAAAAGTGTTAGTATTTTACTATACGAGTAAAAATCCGGAAATTTTGGAACTGTACTTGGTTGTAATAAAATTGTTTCAAAGAAAATCTGTTCTTAATATAAGAAAATAATAACGTTTTTCTTAATATTTCAGTAATTGCTCCTATTCTAATAAAAATGCAAATAAATAGTAAGGATTTCTTTCTCTTCGTAAATTTGTCCACAAGTAGTTTTGAGATTGTTAACTTTTTCTAGGTCCTAATTATAAATGGATGAACTGAAGCCACAATTCTATTAAGGAATTATTGATTGAAATAATAATATAAAGAAAATCCGATAAATATATTTATGTCTGAAAATACCTAATTTTTGTCGCGCGTTGCAACATATATTTTTGAAATTGTAGGGTGGCAGTAATTCTTTAAAATATATTTTTTTACGCTTTGTCATTAACAATTTAACGCGACGTACCAATATTTTTAGTAAATCTGAAGAGCCAATTTAAGTATGTACAGAGCCATATTCGGTTCGCGAGCCGCAGTTTGCTGACCCTAAATTTATACCATTATATGAAAAAATATAACTTTGGCAGAAATATCAATTACAATTAGTTATTATGTGGTTCATAGTGTACGCCTGATGTAACTCTTAAATTCAATTAAAAAAAGTAGTTTATTTCTACCAAATTTATATAAATAATTGTACTAAAGTAATTGATCAGTTATTAAAATTCTTGAGAATTTATCAGTTATTAATTTTCTTAAGAATCGTCAAAGTTAAATAAATTTGTCTTCCAGTAAATTAAATATATTAATACAAATATTAAATTAATGATTAGTTTTCTTAGGAACGTTAGAGCATTAATTTTTTTTTTAGTGTGTGAAGAAACTGTAGCAGTAATTAACATCTTCTGCGTGTCGCAATGTCGTCAAAACCGTGTGAAACTGCGCTGCGACATTGACATTTGCGTCTAACCTAGCGCTAAATCTCGGTATTTCTCGATCGATTTCCAAATCGATTTGATACACATATGCAAAATTGATGTGAACCTCCGTCGCTTGATTCTTTACATAATTGCGTTCGATAACAAGAAAAAAAGCAAATAAACACAAAATCTCAATCGATTTCCAAATTGATTTAATGAAAATACACAGTTGATTAAATTCTTGATCTATCGTTGCTTGCTTGGTTCTTTACGTAATTGCTATCGATAGCAAAAACAAAAGCAAGAGCAAAAAAAAAAATCCGATCGAATGGCGGAATGTGTGGGATCGTTTGGTGAGCCGTGGGAAAATTGGAGGCCCATTATTAGAAATGCGTCGCGTGCGAAACGCCTTCGGCTTTTTGAAGAAGTATCAGTTGGGGGGGGGGACATTAGATCGACTGTTTTCCAAGTGTACATAAAATTTATTAATTAGATTGCGTAACTGTAGACATGCAATAAACTTTTGGTCTGAAGGAGCGCAGGTGGAGGAGTGGAGTGAAGAGGAAGAGTGGAGAGTCGTTCCAGGTCCAGGAGAACGGCGCTCCGTTTGTGCCTGACCGCTTGTCCCCCCCTGGGGGCACCTTCCTCCACGACTCTGCACCAATAATGATAATAGTTATAATATTCTCACGGTGCGCACACGAGTCCAAAAAATCTCTTCTTTCAACATAAAACGCGCGCAAAAAGCGCTCAAACATATACACGTTTGTGTGTACATACATGCACAATATACAAAATACACATGCACGCGGATAGCCATAGCCACATAGGTCCGTGGATTAGAAAGTTTTGGGGCCGAGTTGCGAGAAGGCCTGGTTGTTTGCACGGAGAGACTCCTTCGGGGCCGCGGATTTTATTCAAATCTGGTATTAGAAGCGAGCAGCAGCAGCCTACTTCCAAAGACTGCAAACCCAAATATAGTCTAATTATGTTACGGTTCTCTCTCATCTCGAAACGCAAACTGAAATAATAAAAAAAAAAGAAAAAAAAACGTTTACCCGAATTGCGCAAAAAAAGAATTGCAGGAGAGAAAAAGAGAAGCAGCAGAAACCGCAGAGAGATTCCATGCAGAAATCCAAATGGAATCATGCGAAAAGAAATGCGTCAATAGTCGTAGCCAGAAATTCCTCAGCTAACATTCATTTGCCCAAATGCGAAAAGGCGTCCGTCGGGTATTCGAGTATTCGGAGCGAAAACTAGATTTTTCCCCCATGTTTGAGAATGCCTTTGATTGCTTTGCTTCGATGGTGATGAAGAAGTATCGAAATGAAAAGTGCTCACGTTTCGATTCTTGACCTTCCTGACCTCGAGCATTTATTTATTTATTTTTTTGATTTTCGATGCTTCATTATCGATGACCGCGGCCATCGACAATGCATACATTATGATTCAATTACAATAATATATCAGATATCCAAGGTTGCTCATTTAAAACATTGTAATTATAACTTTAATAATTTTCACAATTTTCACATATTTTTTTTTTAACTTCAATTTTATGTATCAAGAAACTATCTATTTTAATAATATTCCTGACGATGTTTGACAACTTTAATAGTATGGAAACATTAATAATTTTTATGAAAATTATACATACATTTCTGCCCTGAATAACGAACTGTTGATGCTGAAAAGTGTGATACGTCTAACAATAAATCAAGTTACAATTTACACATAGTGTGGATGCAGAAATGAAAAACGTCGATAGAGAAAATCTTCACGAAAATATAATATAAAAAGTACTCAATTGAAACTATATAAATACATTAAATTACTTAATTATATTATAACTGAAATTGTTGTTTAACGTTCAATTAGAAAGATTATTTTGTTTACTATTAATTTATAAAAGATTACCATTATCTAACATTGAATGAGGCTAAAATGGAATGGTTCTAGAAAAAATCAAGATTCAAATCAAGTAAATTATTGCTAATAGAAGATACAAATGGAACTGGTGGTCATTCTTATTATATAATTATTAATTAGTAGAAAACAATGTGCATCAATAAAAAAAATAAGTTCGAATCACCATTTGTGAGTAATTGTTACAATTTTAGTTTAAACTATAATAAAAGAAAAACACTTTGTCTTCATCGTTTTAAGAAATGTTCTATAAATCTTTGAATCAAATTATTAAATTGATCATTTGAATTTAACAGTTTTGTAATTAAAAAGTTATGTGTTTCAGTAATAGACAAACATGTAATTGATGCAGTGAGTAAGTTGTAGATGCGAATAGTTGTTGTAATATCAACAATTAATAAGTGCATTGTATTTATTGTATTCTCTTTTGAATTATTGAAATTGCTATATTTACGTTAAAGATGCAAAGATTGCATAAGTTGTTTAAATATTTTATGGTTCAGACCGAAGACTTTTGAGTCAACGCTAATTGACGTTTATTTGTCGTTACGTAAGATGCGAAAGGGAAGAGCCGAAGCAATTATTGGTTATTCTCCAAAAAAAATTAAATTGAAAATGTTGATAGTAATCCCATTTCAATAAACATTAAGTATCGATGAAATTCATTAACTTAAGTATATGTAAGTAAATGTCCGATCGGTTTGATCATATCTCAAAGATAAATGAATCGAAATTAGGTCAATTAAATTTTAGTGCTCTTCTCATCTTTAATGAATTCATTTTACGACAATCCCCAAATATAGACATGGAAAAATCGGTTCGTCTTTAATATAATTATTTTTTTTTATAAATTTAATTTTTGCTTTTGTTGGTTGTTGCGCTGTTGACGTCCTTCCTTGACGATGCGATGATGAAACTTTGTGACTTAGTTCAGTAGAAAGCCGCCCGCATTTCGAGAGATTTTGTGCGGAATTATTGGAATGGAATAATTAACGTAATGATTTCTTTATTCGACAGCATTGAAAACATACGTTACTCAATCAAGAAGTTGCGATTTTTACTTTATTCTGTATAATATCAGGTACAAATTGCATTCTATAACTCAAAGACTTCTAAATTAATGCATCTTTCAGATTTATAGTAAACTATTACATCTATTTAATATTTAATAGTAATGATTAAAAGTTACAAAATCAAATATTTTTTAATTATTTATAATTATATCTTTAAACAAAAATTTAAAAAATTACTTCGTTAATTAGTTATTTTTTCAAATTATCAAATAACACTTTAATGAAATTTGATTCATTTTGTTTACAATTTCTTAAGATTTTGTTGTTCTAATAATAAAAATTCTTAATTCTAATTCACACATTTGGAAAATATTTGTTTGTTTGTTTATATTAAATAAAATATCTGATTTATAGAGAAAATATAGTTGTTGGATATAATTGGATATAGTAATAAAAATATTATCAGAAAAAGGCTTGAAATATTTTTTTTTGTCAATTTAAGGTTTAAGTCTGAATAGTCTAAGATAAAGTCAAGTTAAATTAACAGTATTTTGAGTTAATATGAAAAAAATAAGATGTGAGTATTTCTATAAAATTCATTATTTTCTTAGATTTTAAGATATATTTCGGCACTTTAATTATTTCATCATATTATCAATTTAAAAAAAAATCAGCCAAACGTTTATAAATGTCTACAATTACGTGTGAGTTTATATTTGCAGTGTCTATATCAATTAGTTTATGTTTTTGTAAAATAATTAAGAGACATTTAATTATTAAATAAATATGTAAATATGAATTTTAAGTTATGTTAAATGAGGACAGGTCATATTAGGACAAGCTTAAGTACAGTTAAGTTAATGATATAAATAGCTTATTATATTCACATCAAATTAATACATTTTGGTTATGGTTTTATAAAGCAATTTTAAATCTGGAGTCGGCAACATTTTTGTTTCGGTATTTCAAAATTCGGTAAAAACGTAACTTAGCGTAGTTTTCAATTTTTGATGAATAATTTTTATCGTGTCAGCCAAATTATATCGTCGTTTTCATACTAAAGTATGATCTAGTATAGGGCTGGTTAAACTGTGGCTCGCGAGCCGCATGCGGCTCTTCAAGAGTCTTTTTGTGGCTAGTTGACTAGGCTTATATATATTTTATATTATGATTGAGATTTTTTAAAAATTATTATACCAAAAAGTTTAGTGCTGCAAAAAGTTTGGCCACCTCTGATCTATTATGATCTGGTAATAAAATTCTCGAGAATATTCGAGCATAAGATATTATCTGTTATTAATTTCCTTAAGAATCGTCGTAGTTTTTCAGTTATGATGAAGATAAATTATAATTTTTGTCGTGTCACCCAAATTGTCTCACCACTGTGTCATAGATTCGCCATCATTGGTCTAGTCTAATGAGCTGTATTATTACATTACATTTTCAATTTTTGCAAATAAAATTCTTCAATTCCTCGTAAAAAGAACTGTAAAAAAAATATCAAAGTATCATGTGTTAAACAAATTAGTTTTTAAGTGATTTTAAACTGATGAGGTTAACTTATTTTAGGTTTGGATTAAATATAATTTAAATAGATAGTTAATTACATCAATATTGCAATATTTGATTGATTAATTCTCTTTTTGAAATGTATTTGCTGAATAAGCATAAGAAAATGTACTTATTTCGTCGTCTTTCTAAATTAGCTTTAAATTTCAATGCTTATTATTAAACTTCATTCATTTTATATAACATCTATGGTATTTAAAATCTATCACACAAAGGACAGGAAGTAAATTTGTACAATTATTACGTAGATGAGGAACTCAACAGTATCCATCTGTATTAGTTAACATATTACTATGTAAGTCTAAAATGTTGTACTTGATTTACTAGTAGTAATTATTTCAGTATGTTTATTTAGTTGTGATTTGCAAGTCAATGTACGAAAATTGAGTATTTTGATGTTGGAGTTGCTTGCTGAACCCCACAACTTGAATGCATATGACCATACTGGTTTAAGGATGAATTTGTATATTAATAATTTGGATTCCAAACTGCCTTTGTTGAATTTCATTATCCAAATGCATGATCCACCTGCGGTAAAACTTTGTTATTTAAATTTACCGGGGGGGACATGTTTAATTCCTCAACGTATTGTGCGGTGACATTTCGTTTCATTGACTATATTACGCCATTCTTTGAAGCAGTCTTTAATCCTCTTAGCAAGTTTTGTAATGTAACTTTTGGTTTACTATTAGATGACATTAGCTCTGTGTCATCTAAACTTGACAGCAAATCTTTGATGCAAATTCGTTAAATAAATTATATCATTGATATTGATTTATTGTGATTGTAGAATTAGATTAATAAAGGTTGTATTAACGATGTTAAAGGTTGATTTAAAGTTACAGGTAAAAGTTGTATGACAAAATTTGAAACATTATTTAATAATTATTATGATTTGTTATTCAAAATTACATACACACACAAAAAAAAACAAATATTTATATTTACTTTGTAATTTTTTTTTGCCAAATTATGGGAAAAGAGCAAATTATTCACATCTTTTTTTTAACTTTTGGGGAGCATTTTTGAATTTGAAATAAAAAGGCGAGGACTTGTGATGATTTCAATGTTGATTCCGATAGAGAATTCTGATAAAGTTCAGTCAGGGAAAAATCTAAACGTTGAAGAAATGTTTAAAATTTAAAAAATAATTCGACGAAACGCGAAAGCCGTGTGATTATTGCGCGATAAAGTCAATTAAAAATGAATAAATAAATGGATCTGATGCGTGTGCCGCATGTTTACGTGTAGTCTTCACATGGTTATGAGTGCACGAGTGCGCGCGATAGCTATCTCTGCTGGTATAGTTATGTGGGGCGTCGGCCGGAAGCGTTAAATAACAATGAACCTGCACTGGTTCAATTGCCACCCACGTTTCCGGTTACGTTCGGTATACCCAATGACAGAAGAAGAACAACAACAAAAACAACAAAAACAACAAAAAAAGTGGTGCTCAAAACCAAAAAAAAAACAAAAAATGAAACAGAAACAGAAGATTGAGAGTGAGAGAAGAACTTTGATGCCGGAAACGTTTTCGTGCGCTTCCATCAATCAATCTCCGAATGATGATTGATTGAGCCAGAGTGGAAAAGAAGTTCAGGCCAATAATAATATCGATATCAATCACCATTAAAGTATTATTTCGTCTTGTCTTTGTCTCTCTCTCATTCTCATTCTCGAGATCCTTCGTTTTCATCCTTTATTTTTCGGTCTCGTTCCTTCGGAATCTAATAAATTGTGCAAAGCACACCAGATCGGTCTTTCTCTGCTCTCTGTATGTACTATACCGCCGGTTCACACGTTTATCTAACTCGCTGCCACGCCCAACGGACACGAACTCTTTAATAGTAATACTAATAATAATACTCGGACACGAGGCCGACTCACAGTTTCTCTAATGCGAAACAGACAAGGAAACAACAACAAAAAAATGTAGTTATACCAAGAAAAAAAAAATCTAATTTTACAAATAATCAAATAAAATGTTTATTAATGTAAATTTATATGCAACTAATTAATTAAAGAAAGTTTCGATTTCTTAAGAATATTGTATACTTGTTTTTATATATATATTTATTTAATTAAATAATTGCAGACAAGAAAGTATTGAAGAAGAAACACAGAAATCATTGTATTAAAACAATTTAGATAGTATGCAAATAAGCCAACAAAATACTTCTCAAACAACCTACAGCGGTTCTCAAAATATGGGGAGCGACCTTTACGTGACTTGACGTATTTTGTTATTAATTGAAAATATAATTAGAATACTTTACATCGGTAAGCAATACACAGATTTAGCAAATTTAGTTTAAATTCCCATTTCTCTCATCTATCTTTGTATACAAAAGGCGAAAAATTATTCAAGCAAGATTATCTTGGAATCAGTGTGTCAAAGTACGGAATAAAAGTAACTTAACTTATAATCAAAGCAATACAGTTTCAAGAAATATTTTGCACATTTATGGTTGATTTTGAAAAAACTTACCAACTTTTTTTATTTTTTTGTATATTTTTAATATTCTCATAGTTTATAATAATATTGGGATTTAAAACGTGAATACCGGTTGTCGGGATTATAAAAATTAGCTAATTTCCCGGGATTTCGTATCCGAAGTAGTAGTACTGTCTATGCACTATATCTAGAGTTTTATGAGGACCACCAGACTTTTACAACAGCCTTTTACATAAGAACAAAATAGTTAGTTTATCTAACTTATATAAGAACTGGCTAAAAAACTACTTATTTCAGATACATATTTAATTTTCTTAGGTGTGTTTATACTGTATAATACTTGCTCTTGATATTGTTACAAATATTTTATTTGTTGATAAAATTAACCCATTCGTATGAAAGCTGAATGTCTCACCTTTCTAACGAGCCTACTTACATCTTCGTGCTCTTGTCAAGTTGCCTGCTATGAGCTGTAGAAATTGAAAAAAAACACAGTTTTTCGTGAATTTCTCGACAACCCTTTAAGATTATTACATCATCGATCTGCCTGCTATGGGCTTAAAAATATTTACAAAGTTTAAAAAAAATGAAAATATTGTTAGGTTAGGTTCGAGGTTAGGTTAGGTTCGAGGTTAGGTTAGAGATCAGTTTTTCGTGAATTAATCGACTATCCCTTAAGATAATTGTTGAATAATGAAAAAAAAAAACAAGTAAGATGATATTTATGATTAAAGAAGTGCTTTTATAAAGATTTCAATAATACAAAAATAATTTTTTTTTTAAAAAGCAGGGGCTGGAAAGAGTTAAAAGTAAATGTATAAGGCTTTTAACAGGCTTAAGAAGGATCGTACATTGTCTATAATATAAATCATAAAATATGATCCAAATTGTGGTAGCTTATATTAGCGTATATATACTAATTAAAAATAAATATTGTTTTCTTATAAGAAAAAAAAAACATTAGTTTATGTATCATTAATTTCACTATATTTAGTTCATTCTGATTTCTATCACAGGAGGAAGTATCTATGGAAATGTACACAAATTATTTTTTTTTGAAATCGTATCCTTGAGTTTTTGACAGTTCCATATTGACTATATAGCAATGTCAAATATAAATGAATGTAATAATTGAATCATTAGGTTTAAATATGAGTTTGGTTTAAATATGACGAAGAGTCTTTTTCAATGGTCATTTGGCAAACGTACACAATTCTCTCGTACTGCATAAATCAATAAGTGCATGCAATAAATCAAAATCGGACGCAATTATTTATGCAGTAGTCACTACAGAAAATTATAGGAAAGGTATGTTGTAAGTGCCTGCGGGCGCTTAGAAGCAAAATAATAATACGAGAGAGAAAAAATAAAAGAAGGAACTAAATGCATAGATCAATCCAAGCAGATAACATTAGCATCTAATTGATTATTTAGAGTCTCGATCGTTTCTCAAGCTCGAATCTTATTACGTCGGACGCAAATTTGACAGAAACATGTCAATTTTGCAGAGAGCTGTTGGATGAAGGAAGGATCGTAGCAGGTTTACTGCGCTATGTCAATTGAAAAGCGAAAACAAAAGGAAATCACTGGGTGTAGTTAGTCACGCCTTCTTTATTTTTAAATTCTTTGATGTGAATAATTACACATGGAGACTGGGCAGTCCACCTATGTTACTGCGGCACGTAAAGAAGTGAACGAGACAAACAAACAAAAAAAAAAGAAGAAGAAGGAAAACTCGTACATTGCCAACGTAAAAGTATTTTATTGTTTCCTCAATAAACGTAACGACTTTTTAATTAAAAAAGAATAAATATGTACGTTTTTTTTTTTATCATTAGTAAATAGCATTAATGATCAATTTAATGTCGAAGCCTTAGTGAATACTCTATAATGGTTTGTTATTAAATAGTTAATTTAAATTATTCGGTCTATGTAATCTTCGGTTTTAAGTTACATCGAAAATGGATGTACTCGATTGAAGGTAACTGTAAATCAAATTACTCGTCGTCATTGCACATTATTACAGTGAATAAAGTGATTTTATAAATTTGTTTTATTTAATCAACCTGTTACATAAATGTCGAAAAGTGTTTATTGAGTATTGCATGAAAACTAACTGTATTACCGAATGAAATTATGTTTCGTTTTCGTGGCAGAGTAAAGTAATTAAGAAAGTTATGAGCACACGCTTTTCCTCTATGTATTTTTCTCTATTGTATGTACTTTTCTTTGGGTATATATTATAAATTGGACAGTATTGAGTTGTTAAATATTGTATTCATTATAAATAGATAAAGTTTTACAAAAGTTTATGTAATTTTATGTAACTCTTTCAAGTCAAGGAAATAAGTATGTGCAATGGATTTCAAACAATATGTGAAAATAGCTTCATGATTTATGTCAACATCGATTACTGGATTTACTAGTAATTCTGAATTTGTTAAAAAGTTTCCTTACAAAATGACCTTATAATTTTTTTTATGTAATGTTAAAACTTTATATTTAAAAAGAAAACTCGTCCATCTGTTTTTTTTTTCAATAAAATGTCAAGGATATAAGAAGATGTTCAATTACATTTAATTTAAAAATAAATTTAGTGAAAATTAACTTCACTAGTAAAAATAACGTTTGTATTGTTAATTGCCGACTGCTGTAATATAACATTAAACTTAAGTGACTTTTTAAAGATTATTACATTTATTTGCAAATTTATTATTTTAAGTTAAAACATTTTTTTGCAATTACTATGACCTTGAATAAACTTACTTTCTTCATAAATTGTAATATTGACAAATCGTTAAAATTGCATTCTATAATCTGATATGATGAAAGTTTAAAAATATTCAATTAATTAGTTGCAAAGCACTCATGAATTTTTAATGAAAAAATGTAAGAATTTATTTAAAAAAAAAAATCTTTAAAATTTGTATTGCTAAAGAATTACCAATAAAAATCATGTACGTATCACGTAAAAACTATTAACAAATAGGAAATATAAATATTCGTTAATTAGAATAGTTTTATTAAAATTTGTATTGTTCTTGAATTTCTATTGAAAATAATCTAATCATCTATGTATAAAAGGAAAAAGCTGCAAAAATCTTCATTAATTACATTGACTTTTTTTTTAATATGTAAAAGTGCTTAAAAAATAATGTGATTCATAAATGTTTATAAATTTTCATTAATTATTAGAATAATTAGAATATTTTATTAATTAAAATGATGTTTGCACACCAATTTCTATTCCGAACATACGTAAAGAACGTGCTTAATAAAATTGCGAAGTATTAAGAGGAGTACGTATTATGTGTGCGAGTGCGTGAGAACCGATATTGCAAGATGTTATTACATGATGCGGTGGTATATTGAATTAGGTCTTTCTAACGTTAATTGCAAGTCTCCATTTGGAACACCATAAAAAACGGCGTTGTTTAGGAGCGATTGTGAGTTGGACTCACTGCACGAAGATTTGTTGAAGTCGCCTGGATGAGGATGTTGTTGTACGTTCGGATAATACTATGTATATACTACATATAGATATATATATATGTGTGTGTAAAAGGAGCGAGAGAGAGCAGAACCTTGGATGACAGTTGGCGAGGTCGCAAGAACGCGCAACGAAGTTTGAACATTATTCTTCATTTGAGCACAAATATTTTATCGTTATTTGACATTTTCAAATTAGCCCATTATTCATTAATGGCTATAGTATTGCGAACATTCAGGAGCCAATATAATTTGTTTAATCTAACAAATATGATTTACTATAAGTCGGTTTTCATATGCTTTTCCCAAGTAACATCGGTTTTCATGCAGAATTTCGGTTCTCGAATAAGCTCACGAGCTACCTCACATTTTCAATTAGTTTAAAACGAATATATAGATTTTTTTCTACGAATATTTTTTAACACATTTAACGCAATTAATTAGTAGCAGAATCGTGAATAATTCCTATTTCCTTTTTTGTACTTTACAATTAAAAGTATTAAAAGTATTAAAAGTATTAAAAGTATTAAAAGTATTAAAAGTATTAAAAGTATTAAAAGTATTAAAAGTATTAAAAGTATTAAAAGTATTAAAACATTAACAATTT